>NC_092266.1:5881016-5958651 GCF_036320965.1 Panulirus ornatus
CCCAGGACCTGTAGCAACACCAGCACTAGGACCTGTAGCACGATCTGCCCCAGGAACTGTGGCACTACCTGTCCAGGACCCGAGGCACTATTTGCTTTACAATCTGTACCACTACTTGCCCTAGGACCTGTAACACTACTTACCCCAGGACATGTAACACTGCTTTCCCCAGGACCTGTAACACTACCTGCCCCAGGACCTGTAGCACTACCTGCCCCAGGACCTGTAGCACTACCTGCCACAGGACCTGTAGCACTACCTGCCCCAGGACCTGTAGCACTACCTGCCCCAGGACCTGTAGCGCTACCTGCCCCTGGACCTGTAGCACTACCTGCCCCAGGACCTGTAGCACTACCTGCCCCAGGACCTGTTGCTATACCTCCACCAAGACCTGTAGCACTACTTGCCCCAGGACCTGTAGCACTACCTGCCCCTGGACCTGTAGCACTACCTGCCCCAGGACCTGTAGCACTACCTGCCCCAGGACCTGTAGCACTACCTGCCCCAGGACCTGTAGCGCTACCTGCCCTGGACCAGTAGCACTACCTGCCCTAGGACCTGTAGCACTACCTGCACCAGGACCTGTAGCACTACCTCCAACAGGACCTGTAGCACTACCTGCCCCAGGACCTGTAGCACTACCTCCACCAGGACCTGTAGCACTACCTGCCCCAGGACCTGTAGCACTACCTCCACCAGGACCTGTAGCACTACTTGCCCCAGGACCTGTAGCACTACCTCCACCAGGACCTTGTAGCACTGCCTGCCCCAGGACCTGTAGCGCTACCTGCCCCTGGACCTGTAGCACTACCTGCCACATGACCTGTAGCACTACCTCCACCAGGACCTGTAGCGCTACCTGCCCCAGGACCTGTAGCACTACTTGCCCCAGGACCTGTAGCACTACCTGCCCCAGGACCTGTAGCACTACCTGCCCCAGGACCTGTAGCACTACCTGCCCCAGGACCTGTAGGACTACCTGCCCCATGACCTGTAGCACTAACTGTCCCAGGACCTGTAGCACTAGCTATCCCAGGACCTGTAGCACTACCTGCCCCAGGACCTGTAGCACTACCTGCCCCAGGACCTGTAGCACTACCTCCACCAGGACCTGTAGCACTACCTGCCCCAGGACCTGTAGCACTACCTGCCCCAGGACCTGTAGCACTACCTGTCCCATGGCTTGTAGCACTACCTACCCAGGACCTGTAGCACTACCTGCCCCAGGACCTGTAGCACTACCTGCCCCAGGACCTGTAGCACTACCTGACCCAGGACCTGTAGCACTACCTGCCCCAGGACCTGTAGCACTACCTCAACCAGGACCTGTAGCACTACTTACCCCAGGACCTGTAGCACTACCTGCCCCAGGACCTGTAGCACTACCTGCCCCAGGACCTGTAGCACTACCTGTCCCAGGACCTGTAGCACTACCTGCCCCAGGACCTGTAGCACTACCTGCCCCAGGACCTGTAGCACTACCTGCCCCAGGACCTGTAGCACTACCTGCCCCAGGACCTGTAGCACTACCTGCCCCAGGACCTGTAGCACTACCTGCCCCAGGACCTGTAGCACTACCTGCCCCAGGACCTGTAGCACTACCTCCACCAGGACCTGTAGCACTACCTGCCCCAGGACCTGTAGCACTACCTGCCCCAGGACCTGTAGCACTACCTGCCCCAGGACCTGTAGCACTACCTGCCCCAGGACCTGTAGCACTACCTGCCCCAGGACCTGTAGCACTACCTGCCCCAGGACCTGTAGCACTACCTGCCCCAGGACCTGTAGCACTACCTGCCCCAGGACCTGTAGCACTACCTGCCCCAGGACCTGTAGCACTACCTGCCCCAGGACCTGTAGCACTACCTGCCCCAGGACCTGTAGCACTACCTGCCCCAGGACCTGTAGCACTACCTGCCCCAAGACCTGTAGCACTACCTGCCCCAGGACCTGTAGCACTACCTGCCCCAGGACCTGTAGCACTACCTGCCCCAGGACCTGTAGCACTACCTGCCCCAGGACCTGTAGCACTACTTGCCCCAGGACCTGTAGCACTACCTGCCCCAGGACCTGTAGCACTACCTGCCCCAGGACCTGTAGCACTACCTGCCCCAGGACCTGTAGCACTACCTGCCCCAGGACCTGTAGCACTACCTGCCCCAGGACCTGTAGCACTACCTCCACCAGGACCTGTAGCACTACCTGCCCCAGGACCTGTAGCACTACCTCCACCAGGACCTGTAGCACTACCTGCCCCAGGACCTGTAGCACTACCTCCACCAGGACCTGTAGCACTACCTGCCCCAGGACCTGTAGCACTACCTGCCCCAGGACCTGTAGCACTACCTGCCCCAGGACCTGTAGCACTACCTGCCCCAGGACCTGTAGCACTACCTGCCCCAGGACCTGTAGCACTACCTGCCCCAGGACCTGTAGCACTACCTGCCCCAGGACCTGTAGCACTACTCGCCCCAGGACCTGTAGCACTACCTGCCCCAGGACCTGTAGCACTACCTGCCCCAGGACCTGTAGCACTACCTGCCCCAGGACCTGTAGCACTACCTGCCCAGGACCTGTAGCACTACCTGCCCAGGACCTGTAGCACTACCTGCCCCAGGACCTGTAGCACTACCTGCCCCAGGACCTGTAGCACTACCTGCCCCAGGACCTGTAGCACTACCTCCACCAGGACCTGTAGCACTACCTGCCCCAGGACCTGTAGCACTACCTGCCCCAGGACCTGTAGCACTACCTGTCCCCAGGACCTGTAGCACTACCTCCCCAGGACCTGTAGCACTACCTGCCCCAGGACCTGTAGCACTACCTGCCCCAGGACCTGTAGCACTACCTGCCCCAGGACCTGTAGCACTACCTGCCCCAGGACCTGTAGCACTACCTGCCCCAGGACCTGTAGCACTACTTGCCCCAGGACCTGTAGCACTACCTGCCCCAGGACCTGTAGCACTACCTGCCCCAGGACCTGTAGCACTACCTGCCCCAGGACCTGTAGCACTACCTGCCCCAGGACCTGTAGCACTACCTGCCCCAGGACCTGTAGCACTACCTCCACCAGGACTGTAGCACTACCTGCCCCAGGACCTGTAGCACTACCTGCCCCAGGACCTGTAGCACTACCTGCCCCAGGACCTGTAGCACTACCTGCCCCAGGACCTGTAGCACTACCTGCCCCAGGACCTGTAGCACTACCTGCCCCAGGACCTGTAGCACTACCTCACCAGGACCTGTAGCACTACCTGCACCAGGACCTGTAGCACTACTTGCCCCAGGACCTGTAGCACTACCTCCACCAGGACCTGTAGCACTACCTGCCCCAGGACCTGTAGCACTACCTGCCCAGGACCTGTAGCAACTACTTGCCCCAGGACCTGTAGCACTACCTGCCCCAGGACCTGTAGCACTCCCTTTCCCCCGGGCCTGTAGCACTTAAACCAAGCACCACCTGAGACTTTAGATCTACCTGCCCCAGGACCTGTAGCACTACCCTCCCCAGGACCTGTAGCACTACCTCCCCAGGACCTATGCACTACCTGCCCCCGACCTGTACACTACCTTGCCCAACCTTGCACTACCGCCCCAGGACCTTAGCCCTTAACCTTTCCCCAGGACCTGTAGCACTACCGCCCCAGGACCTGAGCACTACCTGCCCCAGGACCTGTAGCACTTCCTGCCCCAAGACCTGTAGGACAACCTGCCCAACCTTTTAGCACTACCTGCCCCAGGACCTGATAAACAAATAAACCGCCCCAGGACCTGTGCACTACTTGCCCCATCTCCTTTACATACCTGCCCAGGACCTGTAGCACTAACCTGCCCAGGACCCCGACACTATTTGCTTTGGGGTTGGTGTGTTGGCTACTTTGGGGGTTGTTTTGGGATTGGTTTTGGTTGGGGTTGTGTGTTGTTTTTGCGGGTGGGTTGGGGATTTTTTGTTGGGGGGTTGTTGGTGTTACTTGGTTGTGGGTTGGGTACTTGGTGGTTGGGGTTGATGTTGGACTTGTTGGGTTTGTTGTTGTTGGGTAAGTGTTGTTGTTTCTTGTTGTCTACTTTTCTTGTTTTGTTTTTTTGGGGGTAGTTGTTTCCGTCTTGTGGAATACTTTTTGTATTGGTGTTGGGGGGTCTTGATTGTGTTGTGTTGTTGCAGAAACTTGACTTAGGTTGTAGTTTGGAGTGATGTTACACCACATTTATATGGTTGTGTGGTTGTGGGGTTGGATGTGATGGTTTGTGGGGTGACTTTTGTGTTGGTTGTTGGGTGGGGTTGGTTGTGGTTGTTTGTGGTTGTTGTGAGGGTTTTGTGTTGGTTAGGTGGTTGGTGGTTGGGTGGGGTTGTTTGATGTTGGTCTGTTTTGTGCTTGTTGTTGGTTGCTTTTTGTGTGACTTTGTGTTTTTGTTTTGTGCGGGGTGGGGACTTCCTAACTATTGGTTGGGTGTGTTGGTGGATGGTGTTTTGGTGCTTGTTGGTGGTGGTTGGAAGTCACTACTTGTTTGTGGTTGGTGTAGAACTTTATGTGGGGTGGGCTGATAACTTGGGTTGTTTGGGGTGAACACTACTTAGTGATGAACTTACTTGGACTTGTGGTATTTTTGTTTTGGTGGGGTTGTGTTAGATACTTAGGGTTGTTTGTTTTATGTGTGGGTGGGGTGGTTGTTGGGTGTTTGGGAGTACTTGGTTTGTTGGGTGTTCTACTTGGGGTTGCATTGACTTGATGTGTGCTTATGACACAACTATTGTGGATTGGTTGTTGTTCTCTTTGAACTACTATGTGTTGAACTTGGGTGTTGTGGTGATGGTGGGACACTTGTTGTGTTGACTGGTTTTGATTGTGGTAACTTGTGGTTTGTTGTTTTTTGTGTGGTATGGTAGGCTTTGGGGTTTGACCACTACATGTAGGGGCCACTACAATTGTTGGGGGTTGGTTGTTTTGACTTCTTGGTTTTGGGTGGTGAACTACATGGTTGGGGTTGGGTTTGGGTTGACTTGGGTTGTTTGGACTTGGGATAGGTTTGATGATGGGGGGGTTGGGGGCATTGTTGGTCACACTTGGTTTGGATTTTTTTACCTTGGTTGTTTGGACTTGTGTTGTTGGTTGGGTTGACTAGTATTTGATGCAAACTACTTGTTTGGACCACTACTATGTTGTTGTTGCTTGAGAGCTACTTTTTTTGTTTGGGCTTGGGGTGTTGTTTTTGAGGTTGGTGTGGATGTACTAGATTTATGATTGTAGGGAACAATTTGTAATATTTGTTGTGTGGTGGTCTGACATTGACATATGCTATGGACAACTTGATTAAAATACTTCGTGGCGTTTTCACTACTTTTTTGTGGTTAAGGGGTATGTGTTGTTGGGTAGATAAGGTTGGGTATGTGGTGGTAGGTTAGTAGGGATGTGGGGCTAGCCACTAACTTTGTGTTGGTTTGATGTTAGGTTTTAGGTTTGGTGCTACATGTCGGTGTTGGTACTGGGATTTACTTGGCTATGTGTATGGGTGTTTTGTTATGGTGCTTGTTTGAAACTTTGATACAAGACTACTATTGTGGATTTCATTGTTGTTTGTGCTGTGTTTGGTTTTGTGTGGTTTTTTAGGTTTTTTTTGACATGTTGTGTTAGGGGGGGTGTTTGTTGCTTTATGGTGGTTTGATACTTGTTGTTGGTGGCTTACTACTTTTGACTTGTGGACTACTATGTTGATTAGACATGGGGTATAATAACTATGTATAGTTGGTGTGTTTGAACACACTTTGTGGAACTCGAAACTTTGTTGAATGTATGGAGGCTGTACTTTGTTTTTGACTTGGTGTTTGGTGGTGTGGTTGTTGTTGTTGTGTGGATGTGGTTGATTGGTGGGAACTTGTGTTGTGGTGGGTACAACACTTGGTGTTCTTTGTGCTTTTAACTTGAACTTGTTGGGATTGCCTCCAGGGACCTTAGCACTAACAGCCCAGGACCTGTAGCACTACCTGCCCCAGGACCTTTAGCACTACCTGGCCAAGAACTGTGGCACTAAAAATCTGCCCCCAGACATGTAGCACTACCTTGGCCCAGGACCTCTAGCACAACCCTGCCCCCAATACAACCTGTAAGCACTATACTACCTGCCCCAGGACCTATATCACTAACCTGCCCCAGGAACTTGGCACTATCTGCCCAGTACCTTGTAGCACTACCTGGCCCCAAGGACCTGTAGCACAACCAGCCCAATGACCTGTAGCACTACCTCCATCCACCAGGACCAGTAGCACTAACAGCCCCAGACTGAAGCACTACTTGCCCCAGGACTTACACATCAGCCCCCACCAGGACCTGTTTTTGCACTACCTGGCCCCAGGACCTGTAGCACTACTTGCCCCAGGACCTGTGGTACTACCTGCCCCAGGACCTGTAGTACTACCTGCCCCAGGACCTGTAACACTACTTGCCCCAGGACCTGTGGCACTACTTGCCCCATGACCTGTAGCACTACCTGCCTCAAGACCTGTAGCACTACCTGCCCCAGGACCTGTAACACTACTTGCCCCAGGACCTGTAGCACTAACTGCCCCAGGACCTGTAGCACTACCTGCCCCAGGACCTGTAGCACTACCTGCCCCAGGACCTGTAGCAATACCTGGCCCAGGATCTGTGGCACTATCTGCCCCAGGACCTGTAGCGCTACCTGCCCCAGGACCTGTGGCACTACCTGCCCTATGACCTGTAGCACTACCTGCCCCAGGACCTGTAGCACTACCTGCCCCAGGACCTGTAACACTACTTGTCCCAGGACCTGTAGCACTAACTGCCCCAGGACCTGTAGCACTACCTGCCCCAAGACCTGTAGCACTACCTGGCCCAGGACCTGTGGCACTATCTGCCCCAGGACCTGTGGCACTACCTGGCCCAGGTCCTGTGGCACTATCTGCCACATGACCTTTAGCTCTACCTGCTCCTGGACGTGCCTCAGGTCGCCTGGCCCTGCCTCAGGTCGCCAGGCCCTGCCTCAGGTCGCCTGGCCCTGCCTCAGGTCGCCTGACCCTGCCTCAGGTCGCCTGGCCCTGCCTCAGGTCGCCAGACCCTGCCTCAGGTCGCCAGGCCCTGCCTCAGGTCGCCTGTCTCTGCCTGAGGTGGCCAGGCCCTGCCTCAGTTCGCCTGGCCCTGCCTCAGGTCGCCAGACCCTGCCTCAGGTCGCCTGTCTCTGCCTCAGGTCGCCAGGCCCTGCCTCAGGTCGCCTGGTCCTGCATCAGGTCGCCTGGCCCTGCTTCATGTCGCCTGGCCCTGCCTCAGGTCGCCTGGCCCTGCCTCAGGTCGCCTGGCCCTGCCTCAGGTCGCCTGGCCCTGCCTCAGGTCGCCTGGTCGCCTGCCCTGCTTCAGGTCGCCTGGCCCTGCCTCAGGTCGTCTGGCCCTGCCTCAGGTCGTCTGGCCCTGTCTCAGGTCGCTAGGCCCTGCCTCAGGTCACCTGGCCCTGCCTCTGGTCGCCTGGCTCTGTCTCTGGTCGCCCGGCCCTGCCTCAGGTCGCCTGGCCCTGCCTCAGGTCGCCAGGCCCTGCCTCAGGTCGCCTGGCCCTGTCTCAGGTCGCCTGGCCCTGCCTCAGGTCGCCTGGCCCTGCCTCAGGTCGTCTGGCCCTGCCTCAGGTCGTCTGGCCCTGTCTCAGGTCGCCAGGCCCTGCCTCAGGTCGCCTGGCCCTGTCTCAGGTCGCCAGGCCCTGCCTCAGGTCGCCTGGCCCTGCCTCAGGTCGCCTGGTCCTGCCTCAGGTCGCCTGGCCCTGCCTCAGGTCGCCTGGCCCTGCCTCAGGTCGCCTGGCCCTGCCTCAGGTCGCCTGGCCCTGTCTCAGGTCGCCTGGCCCTGCCTCAGGTCGCCTGGCCCTGCCTCAGGTCGCCAGGCCCTGCCTCAGGTCGCCTGGCCCTGCCTCAGGTCGACTGGCCCTTCTTCAGGTCGCCTGACCCTGCCTCAGGTCGCGTGTCTCAGTTAGGATGGCTTTTTCAAAGGTCGTGAGAACTAATAGAAGGTTTTCTGCACCTTTTGCAGGTCGCCTGACCCTCCTACAGGTCGCCTAACCCTCCTGCAGGTCGCCTGACCCTCCTGCAGGTCGCCTGAGCCCTGTTGCAGGTCACCTGACCCTCCAACAGGTCTCTTGACACTCCTGCAGGTCGCCTTACCCTCGTGCAGGTCGTCTGACTCTCTGCGAGTCACATGAACTCTGTTGCAGGTCGTCTGACCCTCCTGCAGGTCGCCTAAATCTCCTGTAGGTCGCCTGATTCTCCTACAGGTCGCCTGACCCTCCAGCAGGTCGCCTGACCCTCCTGCAGGTCGCCTAACTCTGCTGCAGGTCGTGTGACTCTCCTACAGGTCGCCTGAGCCTCCTACAGGTCGCCTGACCCTCCTGCAGGTCGCCTGACCCTCCAGCAGGTCGCCTGACCCTCCTGCAGGTCGCCTAACTCTGCTGCAGGTCGTGTGACTCTCCTACAGGTCGCCTGAGCCTCCTACAGGTCGCCTGACCCTCCTGCAGGTCGACTGACCCTCCTGCAGGTCGCCTGACCCTCCTGCAGGTCGCCTGACCCTCCTGCAGGTCTCCTGACCCTCCTGCAGGTCGCCTGGACATTCTGCAGGCAAGAGCCTTTTCTTTTATTTATAAAGTGTAAACATTTTTAATATTTACTTAAATTCTCATAATTTTTTTGCATTTTGATACAAATTTTGGATTATGATTTTGCTACATATAATGAAATGGATTTTGTTTTTTGTTGATAATTTGCGAACCATTTATTTTTGTTGCAAACTTCAGTAATTACAAGTTTTCTAACATCATTTCTTGACAAATTTCAAAATATTTCTTCATAACTATATATCCTCAGTGTCTGTCAGTAATACGATAACACACACATAACACCAAGATGTCCATATGAAGACATGTGTCAGTAATATGATAACACACACATAACACCAAGATATCCATATCAAGACATGTGTCAATGATATGATAACACACATAACACCAAGATGTCCATATGAAGATGTGTCAGTAATATCATAACACACATAACACCAAGATGTCCATATAAAGACATGTGTCAGTAATATGATAACACACATAACACCAAGATGTCCATATGAAGATAAATGTCAGTAATATGATAACACACACATAACACCAAGATGTCCATATGAAGACATGTGTCAGTAATATGATAACACACACATAACACCAAGATGTCCATATGAAGACATGTGTCAGTAATATGATAACACACACATAACACCAAGATGTCCATATGAAGACATGTGTCAGTAATATGATAACACACATAACACCAAGATGTCCATATGAAGACATGCATCAATAATATGATAACACACACATAACACCAAGATATCCATATGAAGACATGTGTCAGTAATACAATAACACACACAGAACACCAAGATATTCATATGAAGATATGTGTCAGTAATATGATAACACACATAACACCAAGATGTCCATATGAAGACATGTGTCAGTAATATGATAACACACACATAACACCAAGATGTCCATATGAAGACATGTGTCAGTAATATGATAACACACACATAACACCAAGATGTTCATATGAAGAAATGTGTCAGTAATATCATAACACACATAACACCATGATGTCCATATGAAGACATGTGTCAGTAATATGATAACACACACATAACACCAAGATGTCCATATGAAGACATGTGTCAGTAATATGATAACACACACATAACACCAAGATGTCCATATGAAGGTATGTGTCAGTAATATGATAACACACACATAACACCAAGATGTCCATATGAAGACATATGTCAGTAATATCATAACACACATAACACCAAGATGTCCATATGAAGACATGTGTTAGTAATATGATAACACACATAACACCAAGATGTCCATATGAAGACATGTGTCAGTAATATGATAACACACACATAACACCAAGATGTCCATATGAAGACATGTGTCAGTACTATCATAACACACATAACACCAAGATGTCCATATGAAGACATGTGTCAGTAATATGATAACACACACATAACACCAAGATGTCCATATGAAGACATATGTCAGTAATATCATAACACACATAACACCAAGATGTCCATATGATGATATGTGTCAGTAACATGATAACACACACATAACACCAAGATGTCCATATGAAGACATGTGTCAGTAATATGATAACACACACATAACACCAAGATGTCCATATGAAGACATGTGTCAGTAATATCATAACACACATAACACCAAGATGTCCATATGAAGACATGTGTCAGTAATATCATAACACACATAACACCAAGATGTCCATATGAAGACATGTGCCAGTAATATCATAACACACATAACACCAAGATGTCCATATGATGATATGTGTCAGTAATATGATAACACACACATAACACCAAGATGTCCATATGAAGACATATGTCAGTAATATCATAACACACATAACACCAAGATGTCCATATGAAGACATGTGTCAGTAATATCATAACACACATAACACCAAGATGTCCATATGATGATATTTTTCAGTAATATTATAACACACAGTGATATGATAATCACTCTTGAAGTAGAACCTTCAGACACAATTGAAAATGTGAAGGAAAATAGTGAAATTGGAAAAAAATGTAGCTTAGACATTTAAGCTTATTGATACAGTGTTAAATTGATGAGAACTGCTATTGACGTTTGTGTAAATAAATTATACATTTCCTTTTTTCCATAGCCAGAGGTTGAACCATTATGTGACATTCATTTTTTTTCCATTCATTTCAAGCTAGAAGTTTCAGTTTTCTAAATTGTTTCTTACATTTTTCATATGTATATATATGTATGTGTGTGTGTGTGTGTGTATATGTGCGTATGTATGTGTATGTGTGTGTATGTGTATATGTATATATATATGTATATTATCCCTGGAGATAGGGGTGAAAGAATACTTCCCACGTATTCCTCGCGTGTCGTAGAAAGCGACTAGAGGGGACGGGAGCGGGGGGCCAGAAATCCTCCCCTCCTTGTATTAACTTTCTAAAATGGGAAACAGAAGAAGGAGTCACGCGGGGAGTGCTCATCCTCCTCGAAGGCTCAGAGTGGGGTGCCTAAATGTGTGTGGATGTAACCAAGATGTGAAAAAAGGAGAGATAGGTAGTATGTTTGAGGAAAGGAACCTGGATGTTTTGGCTCTGAGTGAAACGAAGCTCAAGGGTAAAGGGAAAGAGTGGTTTGGGAATGTCTGGGGAGTAAAGTCAGGGGTTAGTGAGAGGACAAGAGCAAGGGAAGGAGTAGCAATACTCCTGAAACAGGAGTTGTGGGAGTATGTGATAGAGTGTAAGAAAGTAAATTCTCGATTAATATGGGTAAAACTGAAAGTTGATGGAGAGAGGTGGGTGATTATTGGTGCATATGCACCTGGGCATGAGAAGAAAGATCAAGAGAGGCAAGTGTTTTGGGAGCAGCTGAATGAGTGTGTTAGTGGTTTTGATGCACGAGACCGGGTTATAGTGATGGGTGATTTGAATGCAAAGGTGAGTAATGTGGCAGTTGAGGGAATAATTGGTATACATGGGGTGTTCAGTGTTGTAAATGGAAATGGTGAAGAGCTTGTAGATTTATGTGCTGAAAAAGGACTGATGATTGGGAATACCTGGTTTAAAAAGCGAGATATACATAAGTATACTTATGTAAGTAGGAGAGATGGCCAGAGAGCGTTATTGGATTACGTGTTAATTGACAGGCGTGCGAAAGAGAGACTTTTGGATGTTAATGTGCTGAGAGGTGCAACTGGAGGGATGTCTGATCATTATCTTGTGGAGGCTAAGGTGAAGATCTGTATGGGTTTTCAGAAAAGAAGAGTGAATGTTGGGGTGAAGAGGGTGGTGAGAGTAAGTGAGCTTGGGAAGGAGACCTGTGTGAGGAAGTACCAGGAGAGACTGAGTACAGAATGGAAAAAGGTGAGAACAATGGAAGCAAGGGGAGTGGGGGAGGAATAGGATGTATTTAGGGAATCAGTGATGGATTGCGCAAAAGATGCTTGTGGCATGGGAAGAGTGCGAGGTGGGTTGATTAGAAAGGGTAGTGAGTGGTGGGATGAAGAAGTAAGAGTATTAGTGAAAGAGAAGAGAGAGGCATTTGGACGATTTTTGCAGGGAAAAAATGCAATTGAGTGGGAGATGTATAAAAGAAAGAGACAGGAGGTCAAGAGAAAGGTGCAAGAGGTGAAAAAAAGGGCAAATGAGAGTTGGGGTGAGAGAGTATCATTAAATTTTAGGGAGAATAAAAAGATGTTCTGGAAGGAGGTAAATAAAGTGCGTAAGACAAGGGAGCAAATGGGAACTTCAGTGAAGGGCGCAAATGGGGAGGTGATAACAAGTAGTGGTGATGTGAGAAGGAGATGGAGTGAGTATTTTGAAGGTTTGTTGAATGTGTTTGATGATAGAGTGGCAGATATAGGGTGTTTTGGTCGAGGTGGTGTGCAAAGTGAGAGGGTTAGGGAAAATGATTTGGTAAACAGAGAAGAGGTAATGAAAGCTTTGCGGAAGATGAAAGCCGGCAAGGCAGCAGGTTTGGATGGTATTGCAGTGGAATTTATTAAAAAAGGGGGTGACTGTATTGTTGACTGGTTGGTAAAGTTATTTAATGTATGTATGACTCATGGTGAGGTGCCTGAGGATTGGCGGAATGCGTGCATAGTGCCATTGTACAAAGGCAAAGGGGATAAGAGTGAGTGCTCAAATTACAGAGGTATAAGTTTGTTGAGTATTCCTGGTAAATTATATGGGAGGGTATTGATTGAGAGGGTGAAGGCATGTACAGAGCATCAGATTGGGGAAGAGCAGTGTGGTTTCAGAAGTGGTAGAGGATGTGTGGATCAGGTGTTTGCTTTGAAGAATGTATGTGAGAAATACTTAGAAAAGCAAATGGATTTGTATGTAGCATTTATGGATCTGGAGAAGGCATATGATAGAGTTGATAGAGATGCTCTGTGGAAGGTATTAAGAATATATGGTGTGGGAGGAAAGTTGTTAGAAACAGTGAAAAGTTTTTATCGAGGATGTAAGGCATGTGTACGTGTAGGAAGAGAGGAAAGTGATTGGTTCTCAGTGAATGTAGGTTTGCGGCAGGGGTGTGTGATGTCTCCATGGTTGTTTAATTTGTTTATGGATGGGGTTGTTAGGGAGGTAAATGCAAGAGTTTTGGAAAGAGGGGCAAATATGAAGTCTGTTGGGGATGAGAGAGCTTGGGAAGTGAGTCAGTTGTTGTTCGCTGATGATACAGCGCTGGTGGCTGATTCATGTGAGAAACTGCAGAAGCTGGTGACTGAGTTTGGTAAAGTGTGTGGAAGAAGAAAGTTAAGAGTAAATGTGAATAAGAGCAAGGTTATTAGGTACAGTAGGGTTGAGGGTCAAGTCAATTGGGAGGTGAGTTTGAATGGAGAAAAACTGGAGGAAGTGAAGTGTTTTAGATATCTTGGAGTGGATCTGGCAGCGGATGGAACCATGGAAGCGGAAGTGGATCATAGGGTGGGGGAGGGGGCGAAAACTCTGGGGGCCTTGAAGAATGTGTGGAAGTCGAGAACATTATCTCGGAAAGCAAAAATGGGTATGTTTGAAGGAATAGTGGTTCCAACAATGTTGTATGGTTGCGAGGCGTGGGCTATGGATAGAGTTGTGCGCAGGAGGATGGATGTGCTGGAAATGAGATGTTTGAGGACAATGTGTGGTGTGAGGTGGTTTGATCGAGTGAGTAACGTAAGGGTAAGAGAGATGTGTGGAAATAAAAAGAGCGTGGTTGAGAGAGCAGAAGAGGGTGTTTTGAAGTGGTTTGGGCACATGGAGAGAATGAGTGAGGAAAGATTGACCAAGAGGATATATGTGTCGGAGGTGGAGGGAACGAGGAGAAGAGGGAGACCAAATTGGAGGTGGAAAGATGGAGTGAAAAAGATTTTGTGTGATCGGGGCCTGAACATGCAGGAGGGTGAAAGGAGGGCAAGGAATAGAGTGAATTGGAGCGATGTGGTATACCGGGGTTGACGTGCTGTCAGTGGATTGAATCAAGGCATGTGAAGCGTCTGGGGTAAACCATGGAAAGCTGTGTAGGTATGTATATTTGCGTGTGTGGACGTATGTATATACATGTGTATGGGGGTGGGTTGGGCCATTTCTTTCGTCTGTTTCCTTGCGCTACCTCGCAAACGCGGGAGACAGCGACAAAGAATAAAAAAAAAAAAAAAATGATAACACACACATAACACCAAGATGTCCATATGAAGACATGTGTCAGTAATATCATAACACACATAACACCAAGATGTCCATATGAAGACATGTGTCAGTAATATCATAACACACATAACACCAAGATGTCCATATGAAGACATGTGTCAGTAATATCATAACACACATAACACCAAGATGTCCATATGAAGACATGTGTCAGTAATATCATAACACACATAACACCAAGATGTCCATATGATGATATGTGTCAGTAATATGATAACACACACATAACACCAAGATGTCCATATGAAGACATGTGTCAGTAATATCATAACACACATAACACCAAGATATCCAAATGAAGAAATGTGTCAGTAATATCATAACACACATAACACCAAGATGTCCATATGAAGACATGTGTTAGTAATATCATAACACACATAACACCAAGATGTCCATATGAATACATGTGTCAGTAATATCATAACACACATAACACCAAGATGTCCATATGATGATATTTGTCAGTAATATGGTAACACACACATAACACCAAGATGTCCATATGATGATATGTGTCAGTAATATCATAACACACACATAACACCAAGATGTCCATATGAAGAAATGTGTCAGTGATATCATAACACACATAACACCAAGATGTCCATTTGATGATATTTGTCAGTAATATCATAACACACATAACACCAAGATGTCCATATGATGATATTTGTCAGTAATATCATAACACACATAACACCAAGATGTCCATATGATGATATGTGTCAGTAATATGATAACACACATAACACCAAGATGTCCATATGATGATATGTGTCAGTAATATGATAACACACATAACACCAAGATGTCCATATGATGATATGTGTCAGTAATATCATAACACACATAACACCAAGATGTCCATATGATGATATTTGTCAGTAATATGATAACACACATAACACCAAGATGTCCATATGATGATATTTGTCAGTAATATCATAACACACATAACACCAAGATGTCCATATGATGATATGTGTCAGTAATATGATAACACACATAACACCAAGATGTCCATATGATGATATGTGTCAGTAATGTGATAACACACATAACACCAAGATGTCCATATGATGATATTTGTCAGTAATATCATAACACACATAACACCAAGATGTCCATATGATGATATGTGTCAGTAATATGATAACACACATAACACCAAGATGTCCATATGATGATATGTGTCAGTAATATGATAACACACATAACACCAAGATGTCCATATGATGATATGTGTCAGTAATATGATAACACACATAACACCAAGATGTCCATATGATGATATGTGTCAGTAATATGATAACACACATAACACCAAGATGTCCATATGATGATATGTGTCAGTAATATGATAACACACATAACACCAAGATGTCCATATGATGATATGTGTCAGTAATATGATAACACACATAACACCAAGATGTCCATATGATGATATGTGTCAGTAATATGATAACACACATAACACCAAGATGTCCATATGATGATATGTGTCAGTAATATGATAACACACACATAACACCAAGATGTCCATATGATGATATGTGTCAGTAATATGATAACACACACATAACACCAAGATGTCCATATGATGATATGTGTCAGTAATATGATAACACACATAACACCAAGATGTCCATATGATGATATGTGTCAGTAATATGATAACACACATAACACCAAGATGTCCATATGATGATATGTGTCAGTAATATGATAACACACATAACACCAAGATGTCCATATGATGACATGTGTCAGTAATATCATAACACACATAACACCAAGATGTCCATATGATGATATGTGTCAGTAATGTGATAACACACATAACACCAAGATGTCCATATGATGATATGTGTCAGTAATATCATAACACACATAACACCAAGATGTCCATATGAAGACATGTGTCAGTAATATGATAACACACACATAACACCAAGATGTCCATATGATGATATGTGTCAGTAATATGATAACACACACATAACACCAAGATGTCCATATGATGATATGTGTCAGTAATATGATAACACACATAACACCAAGATGTCCATATGATGATATGTGTCAGTAATATGATAACACACATAACACCAAGATGTCCATATGAAGACATGTGTCAGTAATATGATAACACACATAACACCAAGATGTCCATATGATGATATGTGTCAGTAATATCATAACACACATAACACCAAGATGTCCATATGATGATATGTGTCAGTAATATGATAACACACACATAACACCAAGATGTCCATATGATGATATGTGTCAGTAATATCATAACACACACATAACACCAAGATGTCCATATGAAGAAATGTGTCAGTAATATCATAACACACATAACACCAAGATGTCCATATGATGATATTTGTCAGTAATATCATAACACACATAACACCAAGATGTCCATATGATGATATTTGTCAGTAATATCATAACACACATAACACCAAGATGTCCATATGATGATATGTGTCAGTAATATGATAAAACACATAACACCAAGATGTCCATATGAAGACATGTGTCAGTAATATGATAACACACACATAACACCAAGATGTCCATATGATGATATGTGTCAGTAATATCATAACACACATAACACCAAGATGTCCATATGATGATATGTGTCAGTAATATGATAACACACATAACACCAAGATGTCCATATGATGATATGTGTCAGTAATATGATAACACACATAACACCAAGATGTCCATATGATGATATGTGTCAGTAATATGATAACACACATAACACCAAGATGTCCATATGATGATATGTGTCAGTAATATGATAACACACACATAACACCAAGATGTCCATATGATGATATGTGTCAGTAATATGATAACACACATAACACCAAGATGTCCATATGATGATATGTGTCAGTAATATGATAACACACATAACACCAAGATGTCCATATGATGATATGTGTCAGTAATATGATAACACACACATAACACCAAGATGTCCATATGAAGACATGTGTCAGTAATATGATAACACACATAACACCAAGATGTCCATATGATGATATGTGTCAGTAATATGATAACACACACATAACACCAAGATGTCCATATGAAGACATGTGTCAGTAATATGATAACACACATAACACCAAGATGTCCATATGATGATATGTGTCAGTAATATGATAACACACATAACACCAAGATGTCCATATGATGATATGTGTCAGTAATATGATAACACACATAACACCAAGATGTCCATATGATGATATGTGTCAGTAATATGATAACACACATAACACCAAGATGTCCATATGATGATATGTGTCAGTAATATGATAACACACACATAACACCAAGATGTCCATATGATGATATGTGTCAGTAATATGATAACACACATAACACCAAGATGTCCATATGATGATATGTGTCAGTAATATGATAACACACATAACACCAAGATGTCCATATGATGATATGTGTCAGTAATATGATAACACACACATAACACCAAGATGTCCATATGATGATATGTGTCAGTAATATGATAACACACACATAACACCAAGATGTCCATATGATGATATGTGTCAGTAATATGATAACACACACATAACACCAAGATGTCCATATGAAGACATGTGTCAGTAATATGATAACACACACATAACACCAAGATGTCCATATGATGATATGTGTCAGTAATATGATAACACACATAACACCAAGATGTCCATATGATGATATGTGTCAGTAATATGATAACACACACATAACACCAAGATGTCCATATGATGATATGTGTCAGTAATATGATAACACACACATAACACCAAGATGTCCATATGATGATATGTGTCAGTAATATGATAACACACATAACACCAAGATGTCCATATGATGATATGTGTCAGTAATATGATAACACACACATAACACCAAGATGTCCATATGATGATATGTGTCAGTAATATGATAACACACACATAACACCAAGATGTCCATATGATGATATGTGTCAGTAATATGATAACACACACATAACACCAAGATGTCCATATGATGATATGTGTCAGTAATATGATAACACACACATAACACCAAGATGTCCATATGATGATATGTGTCAGTAATATGATAACACACACATAACACCAAGATGTCCATATGATGATATGTGTCAGTAATATGATAACACACACATAACACCAAGATGTCCATATGATGATATGTGTCAGTAATATGATAACACACACATAACACCAAGATGTCCATATGATGATATGTGTCAGTAATATGATAACACACACATAACACCAAGATGTCCATATGATGATATGTGTCAGTAATATGATAACACACACATAACACCAAGATGTCCATATGATGATATGTGTCAGTAATATGATAACACACACATAACACCAAGATGTCCATATGATGATATGTGTCAGTAATATGATAACACACACATAACACCAAGATGTCCATATGATGATATGTGTCAGTAATATGATAACACACATAACACCAAGATGTCCATATGATGATATGTGTCAGTAATATGATAACACACACATAACACCAAGATGTCCATATGATGATATGTGTCAGTAATATGATAACACACATAACACCAAGATGCCCATATGATGATATGTGTCAGTAATATCATAACACACATAACACCAAGATGTCCATATGAAGACATGTGTCAGTAATATAACACACACATAACACCAAGATGTCCATATGATGATATTTGTCAGTAGTATGATAACACACATAACACCAAGATGTCCATATGATGATATTTGTCAGTAATATGATAACACACACATAACACCAAGATGTCCATATGAAGACATGTGTCAGTAATATGATAACACACACATAACACCAAGATGTCCATATGAAGACATGTGTCAGTAATATGATAACACACATAACACCAAGATGTCCATATGAAGACATGTGTCAGAAATATGATAACACACATAACACCAAGATGTCCATATGAAGACATATGTCAGTAATATGATAACACACACATAACACCAAGATGTCCATATGAAGACTTGTGTCAGTAATATGATAACACACATAACACCAAGATGTCCATATGATGATATTTGTCAGTAATATGATAACACACACATAACACCAATATGTCCATATGAAGACATATGTCAGTAATATGATAACACACACATAATACCAAGATGTCCATATGAAGACATGTGTCAGTAAAATGATAACACACATAACACCAAGATGTCCATATGAAGACTTGTGTCAGTAATATGATAACACACATAACACCAAGATGTCCATATGATGATATGTGTCAGTAATATGATAACACACACATAACACCAAGATGTCCATATGATGATATATGTCAGTAATATGATAACACACACATAACACCAAGATGTCCATATGATGATATGTGTCAGTAATATGATAACACACACATAACACCAAGATGTCCATATGAAGACATGTGTCAGTAATATGATAACACACATTTTTTTTTTTTTTTTTTTTTTTTTTATACTTTGTCGCTGTCTCCCGCGTTTGCGAGGTAGCGCGAGGAAACAGACGAAAGAAATGGCCCAACCCCCATACACACGTACATACACACGTCCACACACGCAAATATACATACCTACACAGCTTTCCATGGTTTACCCCAGACGCTTCACATGCCTTGATTCAATCCACTGACAGCACGTCAACCCCTGTATACCACATCGCTCCAATTCACTCTATTCCTTGCCCTCCTTTCACCCTCCTGCATGTTCAGGCCCCGATCACACAAAATCTTTTTCACTCCATCTTTCCACCTCCAATTTGGTCTCCCTCTTCTCCTCGTTCCCTCCACCTCCGACACATATATCCTCTTGGTCAATCTTTCCTCACTCATTCTCTCCATGTGCCCAAACCATTTCAAAACACCCTCTTCTGCTCTCTCAACCACGCTCTTTTTATTTCCACACATCTCTCTTACCCTTACGTTACTTACTCGATCAAACCACCTCACACCACACATTGTCCTCAAACATCTCATTTCCAGCACATCCATCCTCCTGCGCACAACTCTATCCATAGCCCACGCCTCGCAACCATACAACATTGTTGGAACCACTATTCCTTCAAACATACCCATTTTTGCTTTCCGAGATAATGTTCTCGACTTCCACACATTTTTCAAGGCTCCCAAAATTTTCGCCCCCTCCCCCACCCTATGATCCACTTCCGCTTCCATGGTTCCATCCGCTGACAGATCCACTCCCAGATATCTAAAACACTTCACTTCCTCCAGTTTTTCTCCATTCAAACTCACCTCCCAATTGACTTGACCCTCAACCCTACTGTACCTAATAACCTTGCTCTTATTCACATTTACTCTTAACTTTCTTCTTCCACACACTTTACCAAACTCAGTCACCAGCTTCTGCAGTTTCTCACATGAATCAGCCACCAGCGCTGTATCATCAGCGAACAACAACTGACTCACTTCCCAAGCTCTCTCATCCCCAACAGACTTCATACTTGCCCCTCTTTCCAGGACTCTTGCATTTACCTCCCTAACAACCCCATCCATAAACAAATTAAACAACCATGGAGACATCACACACCCCTGCCGCAAACCTACATTCACTGAGAACCAATCACTTTCCTCTCTTCCTACACGTACACATGCCTTACATCCTCGATAAAAACTTTTCACTGCTTCTAACAACTTGCCTCCCACACCATATATTCTTAATACCTTCCACAGAGCATCTCTATCAACTCTATCATATGCCTTCTCCAGATCCATAAATGCTACATACAAATCCATTTGCTTTTCTAAGTATTTCTCACATACATTCTTCAAAGCAAACACCTGATCCACACATCCTCTACCACTTCTGAAACCGCACTGCTCTTCCCCAATCTGATGCTCTGTACATGCCTTCACCCTCTCAATCAATACCCTCCCATATAGTTTACCAGGAATACTCAACAAACTTATACCTCTGTAATTTGAGCACTCACTCTTATCCCCTTTGCCTTTGTACAATGGCACTATGCACGCATTCCGCCAATCCTCAGGCACCTCACCATGAGTCATACATACATTAAATAACCTTACCAACCAGTCAACAATACAGTCACCCCCTTTTTTAATAAATTCCACTGCAATACCATCCAAACCTGCTGCCTTGCCGGCTTTCATCTTCCGCAAAGCTTTTACTACCTCTTCTCTGTTTACCAAATCATTTTCCCTAACCCTCTCACTTTGCACACCACCTCGACCAAAACACCCTATATCTGCCACTCTGTCATCAGACACATTCAACAAACCTTCAAAATACTCATTCCATCTCCTTCTCACATCACCACTACTTGTTATCACCTCCCCATTTACGCCCTTCACTGAAGTTCCCATTTGCTCCCTTGTCTTACGCACCCTATTTACCTCCTTCCAGAACATCTTTTTATTCTCCCTAAAATTTACTGATAGTCTCTCACCCCAACTCTCATTTGCCCTTTTTTTCACCTCTTGCACCTTTCTCTTGACCTCCTGTCTCTTTCTTTTATACTTCTCCCACTCAATTGCATTTTTTCCCTGCAAAAATCGTCCAAATGCCTCTCTCTTCTCTTTCACTAATACTCTTACTTCTTCATCCCACCACTCACTACCCTTTCTAAACAGCCCACCTCCCACTCTTCTCATGCCACAAGCATCTTTTGCGCAATCCATCACTGATTCCCTAAATACATCCCATTCCTCCCCCACTCCCCTTACTTCCATTGTTCTCACCTTTTTCCATTCTGTACACAGTCTCTCCTGGTACTTCCCCACACAGGTCTCCTTCCCAAGCTCACTTACTCTCACCACCTTCTTCACCCCAACATTCACTCCTCTTTTCTGAAAACCCATACTAATCTTCACCTTAGCCTCCACAAGATAATGATCAGACATCCCTCCAGTTGCACCTCTCAGCACATTAACATCCAAAAGTCTCTCTTTCGCACGCCTGTCAATTAACACGTAATCCAATAACGCTCTCTGGCCATCTCTCCTGCTTACATAAGTATACTTATGTATATCTCGCTTTTTAAACCAGGTATTCCCAATCATAACACACATAACACCAAGATATCCATATGAAGACATGTGTCAGTAATATGATAACACACATAACACCAAGATGTCCATATGATGATATGTGTCAGTAATATGATAACACACACATAACACCAAGATGTCCATATGATGATATGTGTCAGTAATATGATAACACACACATAACACCAAGATGTCCATATGAAGACATGTGTCAGTAATATGATAACACACACATAACACCAAGATGTCCATATGAAGACATGTGTCAGTAATATGATAACACACATAACACCAAGATGTCCATATGATGATATGTGTCAGTAATATGATAACACACACATAACACCAAGATGTCCATATGATGATATGTGTCAGTAATATGATAACACACACATAACACCAAGATGTCCATATGATGATATGTGTCAGTAATATGATAACACACACATAACACCAAGATGTCCATATGATGATATGTGTCAGTAATATGATAACACACACATAACACCAAGATGGCCATATGATGATATGTGTCAGTAATATGATAACACACACATAACACCAAGATGTCCATATGAAGACATGTGTCAGTAATATGATAACACACACATAACACCAAGATGTCCATATGAAGACATGTGTCAGTAATATGATAACACACATAACACCAAGATGTCCATATGATGATATGTGTCAGTAATATGATAACACACACATAACACCAAGATGTCCATATGATGATATGTGTCAGTAATATGATAACACACACATAACACCAAGATGTCCATATGATGATATGTGTTCGTAATATGATAACACACACATAACACCAAGATGTCCATATGATGATATGTGTCAGTAATATGATAACACACACATAACACCAAGATGTCCATATGAAGACATGTGTCAGTAATATGGTAACACACACATAACACCAAGATGTCCATATGAAGACATGTGTCAGTAATATGATAACACACATAACACCAAGATGTCCATATTATGATATGTGTCAGTAATATGATAACACACACATAACACCAAGATGTCCATATGATGATATGTGTCAGTAATATGATAACACACACATAACACCATGATGTCCATATGATGATATGTGTCAGTAATATGATAACACACACATAACACCAAGATGTCCATATGAAGACATGTGTCAGTAATATGATAACACACATAACACCAAGATGTCCATATGATGATATGTGTCACTAATATGATAACACACACATAACACCAAGATGTCCATATGATGATATGTGTCAGTAATATGATAACACACACATAACACCAAGATGTCCATATGATGATATGTGTCAGTAATATGATAAACACCAAGATGTCCATATGAAGACATGTGTCAGTAGGAAGATTTACACGATGAGGATGACTTGTTCATCACGACTGATGTAATGTACATCATGGTTGATGTAATGCACATCATGGTTGATGTAATGTACATCATGGTTGATGTAATGCACATCATGGTTGATGTAATGTACATCATGGTTGATGTAATGTACATCATGGTTGATGTAATGTACATCATGGTTGATGTAATGTACATCATGGATGATGTAATGCACATCATGGTTGATGTAATGTACATCATGGTTGATGTAATGTACATCATGGATGATGTAATGTACATCATGGTTGATGTAATGTACATCATGGTTGATGTAATGTACATCATGGTTGATGTAATGTACATCATGGTTGATGTAATGTACATCATGGTTGATGTAATGTACATCATGGATGATGTAATGTACATCATGGTTGATGTAATGCACATCATGGTTGATGTAATGTACATCATGGATGATGTAATGTACATCATGGTTGATGTAATGTACATCATGGTTGATGTAATGTACATCATGGTTGATGTAATATACATCATTGTTGATGTAATGTACATCATGGATGATGTAATGTACATCATGGTTGATGTAATGTACATCATTGTTGATGTAATGTACATCATGGATGATGTAATGTACATCATGGTTGATGTAATGCACATCATGGTTGATGTAATGTACATCATGGTTGATGTAATGTACATCATGGTTGATGTAATGTACATCATGGTTGATGTAATGTACATCATGGTTGATGTAATGTACATCATGGTTGATGTAATGTACATCATGGTTGATGTAATGTACATCTTTGTTGATGTAATGTACATCATGGATGATGTAATGTACATCATGGTTGATGTAATGCACATCATGGTTGATGTAATGTACATCATGGTTGATGAAATGTACATCATGGTTGATGTAATGTACATCATGGTTGATGTAATGTACATCATGGTTGATGTAATGTACATCATGGTTGATGTAATGTACATCATGGTTGATGTAATGTACATCATGGTTGATGTAATGCACATCATGGTTGATGTAATGTACATCATGGTTGATGCAATGTACATCATGGTTGATGTAATGTACATCATGGTTGATGTAATGTACATCATGGTTGATGTAATGTACATCATGGTTGATGTAATGTACATCATGGATGATGTAATGTACATCATGGTTGATGTAATGCACATCATGGTTGATGTAATGTACATCATGGTTGATGCAATGTACATCATGGTTGATGTAATGTACATCATGGTTGATGTAATGTACATCATGGTTGATGTAATGTACATCATGGTTGATGTAATGTACATCATGGTTGATGTAATGTACATCATGGTTGATGTAATGTACATCATGGTTGATGTAATGTACATCATGGTTGATGTAATGTACATCATGGTTGATGTAATGTACATCATGATTTGTAAAATGTACCTCATGAGTGATGTCCTGTACATCACGGTTGATGTAATGTAATTCATGGTTGGTGAGATATCATTACCTAATACCATTACATACCAGACCAACTTCATAGCACTACCTCTACAATATCAAACCCACTTCATGATGCTATCTCACTAAATCAAACTAACCTCATGATACTGCACGTACCATATCAAACCCACTTCATAATAGAACTTCCACCTTATACCCCACTTCATGATACTACATCTATCATAACAACACCACTTCATAACGCTACTACCATATCAAACCCACTTCATAATTTTACTCTACCATATCAAACCTTTTCCAAAACACTATCCCCACCATATCAAACCCACTTCATGATACTACCCTTACCATAACAAACATACTTCATAACACTACCTCTACCATATCAAACCCGCTTCATAATACTACCCTACCGTATCAACCCCACTTCAAACATGACATCCATCACATCAAACGCGCTTCATGATACTACACCTTCCATATCAAATCTACTTCATAAGACTGCACCTGCTATATATATAGTCCACTTGATAATACTAACTATACCACACCAGACCCACTTCATAGCACTACCCTTACCAGACACGACCTGATTTATAACACTAACCCTACCTTACAAGACCCATCTCATAATACGACCCCTACCATGTCAAACCCACTTCATAATACTACCCCATCATATCAGAACCACTTCATGATACTACCCCATTATACCAAACTCACTTCTTAATACTACCCATATCATATCAAACTTACTTCATAATATTACCCCTACTATATCAAAACCACTTCATAATGCTACCCACCATAAGAAAACCTCTTCATAGTACTACCCCTACCATATCAAAACCACTTCATGATATTGCCAATACCATATCAAACTTGCTTTATAATACTATCCATACCATATCAAAACCACTTCATAATACTGCCCCTACCAAATCAAACTTATTTTATAATACTACCCATACCATATCAAACCCACTTAATACAGCTACTTCTACCATATCAGACTCACTTCATAATACTACCTCTACCATATTAAACCCACTTCATAGCAAATTCTACTATATCAAACCCACTTCATAATACTACCCCTACCAAAACAAAGCCACTTCATAACACTACCTCTCCCAAATCAAACCTACATCATAATGCTGCCCTACCGTATCAAACCCACTTCATGATATTACCCAAACTGTATCAAGCCCACTTCATAACAATACCCCCACTATAACAAACAATGCATGACACTACCCCTACCACATCAGACTAACTTCATAACACTACCCATACAAAACTAGACCTGCTTCATAACACTACCCCAACCATATTAATCCCACTTCATAATACTGACCCTACCACACCAGACCCACTTCATAACACTACCCCTACCACACCAGACCCTACTTTATAACATTACCCTTACCACACCAGACCTGCTTCATAACAATACCCCGACCATGTCAAACCCTCTTCATAATACTACCCCTACTAAATCAATCCCACTTCATAATACTAACCCAACCACACCAGACCCTCTTCATAACAATAACCCAACCACACCAAACCCAATTCAAAACACCACCCCTACCAAACCAGACCCACTTCATAACATTACCCTTACACACCAGACCTGCTTCAGAACACTACCCCTACCATGTCAGACCCGCTTCATAATACCACCAGTACCATATCAAACCCACATCATAATACTAACCCAACAACACCAGACCCTTTACATAATACTGACCCGACCACACCAGACCTACTTCATAAAACTACCCTCACCACACCAGACCTGCTTCACAACACTACCCAAACCATATCAAACCCACCTCATAACACTACCCCTACCATGTCAAACCCATTTCATAACACTACCTCTACAACATCAAACTCACACTCACTTCACAATACTACCACTACCATATCAACCACACTTCATGTAACTAACCCTACCAAACCAGACCCCATTCATAACACTACCCCCATGATATCAAACCCACTTCATAATACAACCCCTACCATATCAAACCCATTTCATACTACTACCCCACTATATCAAAACCACTTGAAAATACTACCCCTACTATATCAAATCCACTTCATAACACTAACCCTACCATATCAAACCCACTTCATAATACTACCCCTACCATATCAAACCCACTTCTTTATACTTCCCTACTTTATCAGATCCACTTCATAATACGAACCCTACTATATCAAACACACTTCATAACACTAACCCTACCATATCAAACCCACTTCATAATACTACCCCTACCATATCAAACCCACTTCTTTATACTTCCCCTACTTTATCAGATCCACTTCATAATACGAACCCTACTATATCAAACACACTTCATAACACTAACCCTACCATATCAAACCCACCTCATAATACTACCCCACCATATCAAACATACTTCATAATACTAACCCCACAATATCAAACCCACTTCATAATGCTACCACTACCATATCAAAGCCACTTCATATTCCTAACCCTACCACGCGAGACCAACTTCTTAACACTACTCTAACCACACCAACCCTGCGTCATAACATAATCCCTTCCATATTAACCTACCTCATGATACTAACCATACCATGTCAAACCCACTTCATGATACTACAGCTACCATATCAAACCCATATCGTAATACTACCACACTACATCAAATCCACTTCATAACACTACATCTGCCATATCAGTTACTTCATAATACTACCCCTACCTTGTCAAACCTGCTTCATAATCCTAACACTACCATACCAAACCCAATTCATAACACTACCCTTACCACACCAGACATGCGTCATAACACTACCCCTTCCATATCAAACCCACCTGATAATACTCACCCTGCCATGTCAAACCCATCTCATAACACTACTCCTACAATATCAAATTCATTTATAATACTACCCCTACCATATCAACCCCACTTCATGATAATAACTTACCACACCAGACACACTTCCTAACAGTGACATATTATATCAGCCCCACTTCATAATGCAACCCCTACCATGTCAAACCCATTTCAAAATACTACCCCACCATATCAAACCCACTTCATAATACTATCCGTACCATATGAAATGTACTTCAATATTAAACCCACTTCATAATACTACAACTGCTATATGAAACCCACATCATAATACTACCACATCATATCAAATCCACTTAATAACACTACCCCGACTATATCAAACCCACATCATAATACTACCCCTAACCATATCAAACCCACTTCATGATACTACATCTACCATATCAAACCAACTCTTATACTACCACATAACATCAGATTCAATTCATACTACCCATACCATATCAAACTTACTTCATAATACTACCCGTGCCATATGAAACCCACTTCATAACACAACTTCTACCATATCAAACACATTTGATTATACCACCCCTACCATAACAAATCCAATTCATAATACAATGTCGACCATATCAAACCCCCTTCATAATACAACCTAGAACCACTTCATAACACTCCCCCTACCAAACCAGACCCACTTCATGACATGAAACCTACCATATCAAACTTACATCATAATGTTACCCATACCATATGAAACCAACTTCAAAATACTGTATTTACCATATCACACTTATTTCATAACACTACCCCAACCATATCAAACCCACTTCATAATACTACCCGTACCATATCAAACCCACTTCATAATAGTACCCCTACCATATCACAAGCACTTCATAAGACAACTCTAGCCATATCAAACCCACTTCATAATACTACCCCTACCATAAAAAAACTTTCTTAACACCACATCTACCATATCAAACACAGTGATACTACCCTACCATATCAAAACCACTGAAGACTAACCTCACCATAACAAACACACTTCATAACACTACCAGTACCAAACCAGACCTACCACATAACAATACCCTTACTACACCAGAGCTGCTTCATACCACTAACTTTACCATATCAAATCCACTTCATAATACTAACCCTACCACACCAGGCCCACTTCAGAACACTGCCCCTCACCACACCAGACACACTTCAAAAATCTACCCTTACCCAACCAGAGCTCCGTCATAACACTACCCCTACTATATCTAACTCACCTCCTAATACTAACCCTGCCATGTCGAACCTTGTTCACAGCACTTCCCCTACAGTATCAAACCCACTTCATAATACTGCAGCTACTATATCAAACTCACTTCATAATACAACCCCTACCATATCAAACCCACTTCACATCACTACCAGTACCATATTAAACCCACTCATGATACTGCCCTTACCATATGAAACTTACTTCATAACACTACCCATATCATATAAGACCCACTTCAATTTACTAAGCCTACCATAACGAACCCATTTCATAACAATACCCCTACCATATCAAACTTACTTCTGAATAATAACCCTACCATATCAAACCCACATCATAGTACTAACTCTCATATGTCAAACCCGTTTCATAATACTACCCATGCCATATCAAGCACATTTTATAATACTACCCATACCACACCAGAACCACTTCGTAACACAATACCTACCATATCAAACTCACTTCATAATACTACCCCTACCATATCGAACTTAATTTATAACACTACCCACACTATAATATTACCCCTACCGTATATCAGCCACTTCATAGCACAACTTCTACCATATCAAACCCAATTCATAGGACTACCCCCATCATATCAAACCCACTTCATAATACTACCACCACCATAACAAGCACACCTCAATACACCGCCCTACCACACCAGATCCACTTCATAACATCACCCGTACCACAGCAGAGCTGCTTTAAAACACTAATCCTAACATATCAAACACACTTCATAGTATAAACCCTACCACACCAGACCCACTTCATAGCACTACCCCTACCACACCAGACCCACTTCATAGCACTACCCCTACCAAACCAGACCCACTTCATAACGCTACTTTTACCACACCAGACCTGCTTCATGACACTACCCGTACAATATCAAACCAACTTCATAATACTAACCCTACCATGTCAAACCCACTTCATAACACTAATCCTACTGTATCAAACCCACTTCATAATAATACCCTTATCATATCAAACCAACTTCATAATACTACCCATCATATCATATCCACTTCATAACACTACCCCTACAATAGCAAACCGACTTCAAAATACCACCCATACCACACCAGACCCACTCCATAATACGAACCATACCACACAATACTCACTTCATAACACTACTCTTACCACACAAGACCTGCTTCATAACACTACCCCTACTATATCAAACTCACCACATAATAGTAGCTCTGCCATGTCAAACCTTCATATTACTACCAAACCATATCAAAACCACTTGAAAATAGTACCTCTAGCATATCAAACTCACTTCATGACACCAAACCTACCATATCAAACCTACTTCATAATACTGCCCCACCATATCAAACCCACTTCATAATACTACCCCAACCATATCAAACGCACTTATTCATTATACCTCTACTACGTCAAATCCACTTCATTATACGAACCCTACCATATCAAACCCACATCAAGATACTACACCTACCATATCAAACCCAGATCATAATACTATTTCTACCACACCAGACTAACTTCATAACACTACCCTTACCACACTAGTCTTGCTTCATAACACTACCCTTACCACACCAGACTAACTTCATAACACTACCCTTACCACACTAGTCTTGCTTCATAACACTACCCTTACCACACCAGACTAACTTCATAACACTACCCTTACCACACTAGTCTTGCTTCATAACACTACCCTTACCACACCAGACTAACTTCATAACACTACCCTTACCACACTAGTCTTGCTTCATAACACTACCCCTACCACACCAGACTAACTTCATAACACTACCCTTACCACACTAGTCTTGCTTCATAACACTACCCTTACCACACTAGTCTTGCTTCATAACACTACCCTTACCACACTAGTCTTGCTTCATAACACTACCCTTACCACACTAGTCTTGCTTCATAACACTACCCTTACCACACTAGTCTTGCTTCATAACACCACCCTTACCACACTAGTCTTGCTTCATAACACTACCCTTACCACTCTAGTCTTGCTTCATAACACTACCCTTACCACACTAGTCTTGCTTCACAGCACTACCCTTACCACACCAGACTAACTTCATAACACTACCCTTACCACACTAGTCTTGCTTCATAACACTACCTTTACCACACTAGTCTTGCTTCATAACACTACCCTTACCACACTAGTCTTGCTTCATAACACCACCCTTACCACACTAGTCTTGCTTCATAACACTACCCTTACCACTCTAGTCTTGCTTCATAACACTACCCTTACCACACTAGTCTTGCTTCACAGCACTACCCTTACCACACCAGACTAACTTCATAACACTACCCTTACCACACTAGTCTTGCTTCATAACACTACCCTTACCACACTAGTCTTGCTTCATAACACTACCCTTACCACACTAGTCTTGCTTCACAGCACTACCCTTACCACACCAGACTAACTTCATAACACTACCCTTACCACACTAGTCTTGCTTCACAGCACTACCCTTACCACACCAGACTAACTTCATAACACTACCCATACCACACTAGTCTTGCTTCATAACACTACCCTTACCACACTAGTCTTGCTTCATAACACTACCCTTACCACACTAGTCTTGATTCACAGCACTACCCCTCCCATATCAAACCAACCTAAATGATACTACTCCTACCATGACAAACCCACTTCATAACTCTACCCCTACATTATCAAATCTAGTTCAAAAGACTACCCTTACTATACCAAACCAACTCCATAATACTACTCCACCACATCAAACCTACTTTATGATACTACCCCTAACAAATGAAACCCACTTCATAATCATAACCTTAACATATCAAATCCACTTTATAACACTACTCTTATTATATCAAACCCACTTCATGTTAATATCCAACTGTATCAAACCCACCTCATAATAATACTCCACCACATCAAACCCACTTGATAATACTACGCCTACCATATCAAACCCACTTCATAACACTACTCCTACCACGCCAGACCCACTTCATAACACTACCCTTACCACAGCATAACTGCTTTATAACACCCCTACCACATCAAACCGATATCATAATACACGTACCATGTCAGACCCACTTCAAAACATTACCCTTACAATATCAAACCAACTTCATAACACTACTCGTACCATATCAAACCTACTTTATAATACTACCCCCCCACCATATCAAACCCACTTCATAATAGCACTCAAACCCTCATTATAACACTACCTCCACCATATCAAAAGCGCCTCATGATATTACCCCCACCATAACAAACGCAATTCATAACCCTTCTTCTATCACATTAAACCCACTTCATAATAGTACCCTACCGTATCAATACCACTTCATAATAGTACCCTACCGTATCAATACCACTTCATAATAGTGCCCTACCGTATCAATACCACTTCATAATAGTACCCTACCGTATCAATACCACTTCGTAACACTACTCCCACCAAATCAAACTCACATCATAACACTACCCATATCATATCAAATCCACTTCATAATACTAACCCTACCACACCTGGCCCACTTCATAACACTACCCCTACCATATGAAACCCACTTCATAATACGAGCCCTATCATATCAAAACCACAAGAAACTGCCCCTACCATATTAAACCCACATCATAACACTACTCCTACCACACCAGACCCACTTCAGAATATTACCCTTAGCACGTCAGACTTGCTTCATAACACTACCCCAGTCATATCAAATCCACACAAAAAATAGTACTCATACCATGTCAAACCCACATCATACCTCTGCCCCTACAGTATCAAATGCACTTCATAAGGCTGCCCCTACCATATCAAAACCTCTTCATAATAATACCCCACCATATAAGACCTACTTCATAATACTACCACTAACATATCAAACTCATTTGATAATGATAACCCTATCATATCAAACCCACTTCATAACACTACCCCTACCATATCAAACTCATTTCATAATGCTACCCACCACATCAAATCCACTTCATAATACTACCCCTACCATAAGAAACCCACTTCATAACACTACTCCTACCACACCAGAACCACTTCATAGCACTACCCTTACCACAGCAGGCTTGCTTCATAACTCTACCCCTACCATAGCAAACCCATCTTATGGGTATGATATTTCTGTACATTACTGTACATTACTGAACAATATCAAACCCACTTCATAACACTACCCGTACCATATGAAACCCACTTCATAATAATACCCCTACATATGTAACCCACTTCATAGTACTACCCCTACCATATCAAATCCACTTCGTAACACTACTTTTTCCATATCAAACCTACTTCATAATACTACCCTACCATATCAAATCCTCTTCATAACACTACCCCTACCGTATCAAAAGCACTTCATGATACTACCCCTACCAAAACAAACACACTTCATAACACTACTTCTATCACATTAAACCCACTTCATAATATTACGTTACCATATCAATACGACTTCACAACACTACCACGACCAAATCAAACCCACTTCATAATACTAACCCTACCACACCAGACCCATATCATAACACACCCTACCACACCAGACCCACTTCATAAAACTACCCTTATCACATCAGACCTGCTTCATAACACTAGCCCTATTATATCAAACCCACCTCATAATACTGCCCCAATCATGTCAAACACACTTCATAATACTACCCCTACTATATCAAACCCACTTCATAGCACAACTTCTACCATATCAAACCCACATCATGATACTATCTCTACCATAACAAACCCACTTCATAAAACTGCCTCTACCTTATCAAACCCACTTCATACTACTCTACCGTATCAAACCCGCTTCATAAGACTACCCCCATATCAAACCCACTTCATGATAGTGCACCACTATAACAAACACACTTCATAACAATAGCTTGTACCACACCAGACCCACTACATAACACTACCCTTATGACACTAGAGCTGCTTCATAACACTAACCCTACCATATCAAACCCGCCTCATAAGAATATCCTTACCATGTCAAACCCACTTCATAACACTACCCCTGAAATATCAAACCCACTTCATAATAGTACCCCTATCATATCAAGCCCATTTCATCATTCTACCACATCATATCAAATCCACTTCATAACACTACCCCTACCATATCAAACCCAGTTCATAATACTACCCCTACCATATCAAACCCGCTTCATAACACTAACCATATCACACCAGACTCACTTCATAACACTACCCTTACCACACCAGACCTGCTTCATAACAATACCCCAACTATATCATACCCACCTCATAATATCAAACCTACTTCATAACACTACCCATACAGTTTCAAATCCACTTGATAATACTACCCCTACCATATCAAACACACTTTATAATGTAATCCTACCACACCAGACCCACTTCATAACACTACACTACCATACGAAACCCACTTCATAATACTACCCCGCCATATTAAGCCCACTTCATGATACTACCCCTACCATATCAAACCCACCTCTTAACACTACCTTTATTATATGAAACCCACTTCATATCACTAACCTAACCATGTCAAACCCACATCATAAGTCTACCCCTACCATATGAAACCCAATTCATAATACTAACCCTAACATAAATATCCCATTTTATAGTACTGTCCTTACTATCACACCCACTTCATAACAGTACCCGTGCCACAACAAACCCACTTCCTAACACTACCCTTATCACACCATACCTGCTTTATAAGACTAACCATACCATATCAAACACACCTCATAATACTACCCCTACCATATCAAACCCACTTCATAACATTACCCCTACATATCAAACAAATATCATAAGTCTACCTCTACCATATCAAACCCACTTCATAATCCTACCCCACCATATCAAACACACTTCATAATGTAACCTCTACCATATCAAACACACCTCATAAAACTACCAAATTATATCAAACCCAGTTCATAATACGAACCCTACCGTATCGAACCCACTTCATAATACTACCCCTCCCATATCAAACACGCTTCATACTACTACCCTACCATATTATAACCTACTTCATAATCCTATCCAATCATATGAAACCCACTTCATAACACAACTCCTGCCACACCAGATCCACTTTATAAAACTACCCCCACCACACCAGACTTGCATCAATACAGTAAACCTACCATATGAAACACAAATCATGATACTACCCTACACTATGAAACCTGCTTCATTACACTACCCGTACCATATGAAACCCACTTCATACTACTATCCCAACATATCACGCCCACGTCACAATGCTACCCTTACTATATGAAACCCACTTCATAATACTACCCTTACCATATGAAACCCACTTCATAATACAACGTTTACCATATCAAGCCCCACATCATAATACTAAACCAACCATATCAAACCCACTTCATGATACTACCCCTATCATTTCAAACACACTTCATAGTACAACCCCACCATATCAAAACCTACTTCAAAATCCTACCCCACCATATCAAACCCAGTTTATAACACTAATGCTGCCATATCAAACCCACTTCATATCACTACCGTATCAAAACCTCTTCATAACACTACCCCCACCATATCAAACCCATTTTATGATACTACCCGAACGATAACGTTTAAGCGTCATAAGACTTCTTCTACCATATGACCTCACTACATAATGCTACCCTACCGCATCAATCCCACTTCATTACAGTCCCCCACCATATCAAACCCACATCATGATATTATCCCTACCATATCAAACCCACATCATGATATTATCCCTACCATATCAAACACACATCATGATATTATCCCTACCATATCAAACCCACATCATGATATTATCCCTACCATATCAAACCCACATCATGATATTATCCCCACCATATCAAACACACATCATGATATTATCCCTACCATATCAAACCCACATCATGATATTATCCCTACCATATCAAACCCACATCATGATATTATCCCTACCATATCAAACCCACATTATGATATTATCCCTACCATATCAAACCCACATCATGATATCATCCCTACCATATCAAACCCACATCATGATATTATCCCTACCATATCAAACTCACATCATGATATTATCCCTACCATATCAAACCCACATCATGATATTATCCCTACCATATCAAACCCACATCATGATATTATTCCTACCATATCAAACCCACATCATGATATCATCCCCACCATATCAAACCCACATCATGATATTATCCCCACCATATCAAACCCACATCATGATACTATCCCCACCATATCAAACCCACATCATGATATTATTCCTACCATATCAAACCCACATCATGATATTATCCCTACCATATCAAACCCACATCATGATATTATCCCCACCATATCAAACCCACATCATGATATTATCCCTACCATATCAAACCCACATCATGATATTATCCCTACCATATCAAACCCACATCATGATATTATCCCTACCATATCAAACCCACATCATGATATTATCCCTACCATATCAAACCCACATCATGATACTAACCCCAACATATCAAACCCACATCATGATATTATCCCTACCATATCAAACCCACATCATGATATTATCCCCACCATATCAAACCCACATCATGATATTATCCCCATCATATCAAACCCACATCATGATATTATCCCCACCATATCAAACCCACATCATGATATTATCCCCACCATATCAAACCCACATCATGATATTATCCCCACCATATCAAACCCACATCATGATATTATCCCTACCATATCAAACCCACATCATGATATTATCCCTACCATATCAAACCCACATCATGATATTATCCCTACCATATCAAACCCACATCATGATATTATCCCCACCATATCAAACCCACATCATGATATTATCCCTACCATATCAAACCCACATCATGATATTATCCCCACCATATCAAACCCACATCATGATATTATCCCCACCATATCAAACCCACATCATGATATTATCCCCACCATATCAAACACACATCATGATATTATCCCTACCATATCAAACCCACATCATGATATTATCCCTACCATATCAAACCCACATCATGATATTATCCCTACCATATCAAACCCACATCATGATATTATCCCCACCATATCAAACCCACATCATGATATTATCCCTACCATATCAAACCCACATCATGATATTATCCCCACCATATCAAACCCACATCATGATATTATCCCTACCATATCAAACCCACATCATGATATTATCCCCACCATATCAAACCCACATCATGATATTATCCCCACCATATCAAACCCACATCATGATATTATCCCCACCATATCAAACACACATCATGATATTATCCCTACCATATCAAACCCACATCATGATATTATCCCCACCATATCAAACCCACATCATGATATTATCCCTACCATATCAAACCCACATCATGATATTATCCCCACCATATCAAACCCACATCATGATATTATCCCTACCATATCAAACCCACATCATGATATTATCCCCACCATATCAAACCCACATCATGATATTATCCCTACCATATCAAACCCACATCATGATATTATCCCTACCATATCAAACCCACATCATGATATTATCCCTACCATATCAAACCCACATCATGATATTATCCCTACCATATCAAACCACATCATGATATTATTCCTACCATATCAAACCCACATCATGGTATTATCCCCACCATATCAAACCCACATCATGATATTATCCCTACCATATCAAACCCACATCATGATATTATCCCCACCATATCAAACCCACATCATGATATTATCCCCACCATATCAAACCCACATCATGATATTATCCCCACCATATCAAACCCACATCATGATATTATCCCTACCATATCAAACCCACATCATGATATTATCCCCACCATATCAAACCCACATCACGATATTATCCCTACCATATCAAACCCACCTCATTATAATAACAATACCATATCAAACCCACTTCATAATACTAACCCTACCACACCAGGCCTACATCATACAATTGCTCCTACCACATCATTCCCAATTCATGACACTGCCCGGATCATATCAAACCCACTCCATTATACTATCTCTACCATATCATATTCTTCTTGATACAAGTCCTACCATATCAAACCCAGTTCATGATACTACCCCTACCATATCAAACCCACTTCATAATACTATCCCACTATATCAAACCTACTTCATGATAATTCCCCAACTATATCTAACCCATTTCATAATACTAACCCTACGACACTAGTCCCGTATGGTAACACTAACCTTACCACACCAGACCCACTTCATAACACTACCCTTATCACACCAGACCAGCTTCATAACACTAGCGCTACCATATGAAAACCACCACATAATACTACCCCTATCATGTCAAACACACTTCATAATACTACCCCTACCATATCAAACCCACTTCATAGCACAACTTCTATCATATCAAACCCACACCATAATATTACCTCTTCCATAACAAACCCACCTCATAACACCACATCTACCTTATGAAACTCACTTCATAATACTACTCCACCATATCAAACCCAATTTACAAGACTAACCCCGCCATATCAAACCCACTTCATAATAGTACACCACCATAACAAACACACTTCATAACACTACCTGTACCACACCAGACCCACTACATAACACTACTCTTACCATATCAGAGCTGCTTCATATCACCACCCCTACCATATCAAACCCGATTCAAAATACTAACCGTACCACCCCAGACCCCCTTCATAACACAATCCCAACCACAAAAAACCCACTTCATAAAATCACCCTTACCACACCAGACTTGCTTCATAACGCTACCCCTCCATATCAAACCCACCTCATAAGAGTAACCCTACCATGTCAATCCCACTTCATAACACTACACCTAAGACATCATAGCCACTTCATAATACCACCCCTATCATATCAAACCCATTTCATGATTCTACCACATCATATCAAATCCACCTCAAAACACTACCCTTACCATATCAAATCCACTTTATTATACTACCCCTACCATATCAAACCCACTTCATAATACTAGCCCTACCACACCATATCCATTTCATAACACTACCTTTACCACATCAGTCTTGCTTCATAACAGTAACCCTACCATATCAAACCCTCCTCATAATAGTAACCCTCCCATGTCAAACCTACCTCATAACACTACCCCTACAATTTCAGATTCATTTCATAATACTACAGCTACCATATCAAACCCGCTTTATAATGTAACCCTACCACACCAGACACACTTCATAACACTACCCCACCATACGAAATCCACTTCATAATATTAACCCTACCGTATCAAACCCACATCATAATGCTAACCCTGCCATATCAAACCCCGTTCATAATACTACTCCATCATACCAAAACCTATTCATAATATACTCCCTACAATATCAAACCCACCTCATAACACTAACCATACCATATGAAACCCACTTCATAATACTACCCCACTATAATAAGCCCACTTCATGATACTACCTCTACCATATTAATCCGACTTCTTGATAATACCTGTGCCAGATGGAACCCACTTCACATTACTAACCCAATCATATCAAGCCCACATCATAATTCTACCCTTACCATATGAAACCCAATTCATAATAGCCCTGCCACAAAAAACCCACTTTATAATACTATCCCTACTATCAAACCCATTTCATAACACTACCCCTACCACAAAAATCCCACTTCCTAACACTACCCTTAACACACCAGACCTGCTTTATAAGAATAGATATACCATGTCAAACACATCTCATAATACTACCCCTACCATATCAAACATCTCATAATACTACCCTACCATATCAAACATCTCATAATACTACCCCTACCATATCAAACATCTCATAACACTACCCCTACCATATCAAACATCTCATAATACTACCCCTACCATATCAAACACATCTCATAATACTACCCCTACCATATCAAACATCTCATAATACTACCCCTACCATATCAAACATCTCATAATACTACCCCTACCATATCAAATATCTCATAATACTACCCCTACCATATCAAACACATCTCATAATACTACCCCTACCATATCAACCATCTCATAATACTACCCCTACCATATCCAACATCTCATAATACTACCCCTACCATATCAAACATCTCATAATACTACCCCTACCATATCAAACATCTCATAATACTACCCCTACCATATCAAACCCACTTCATAATATTACCCCTACAATATCAAACAAAAATCATAAGACTACCTCTACCATATGGAGCCCACTACATAATCGTACCCCACCATATCAAACACACTTCATAATGCAACCCTACCATGTCAAACCCACTTCATAAAACTACCAAACCATATCAAACCCAGTTCATAATACAAACCCAACTATATCAAACCAACTTCATAATACTACCCCTATCATATCAAACACACTTCATTCTACTACCCTACCATATCAAAACCTACTTCATAATCCTACTCCAACATATGAAACACACTTCATAGCACTACTCCTACCACACCAGATCCACTTCATAAAACTACCCCCACCACACCAGACCTGCATCAATACAGTAAACCTACCATATGAAACCCATCTCATAATACTGCCCGTACTATGTCAAGCCCACGTCATAACACTACCCCTACAATATCAAACTCATTTTATGACACTAACCGTATCATATGAAACCCACTTCATACTACAACACCACCACATCAAGCCCATGTCATAACACTACCCCTACAATATCAAACTCACTTTATGACACTACCCGTATCATATGAAACCCACTTCATACTACAACACCACCACATCAAGCCCATGTCATAACACTACCCCTACAATATCAAACTCACTTTATGACACTACCCGTATCATATGAAACCCACTTCATACTACAACACCACCATATCAAGCAATTGTCATAATACTGCACTTACCATATAAAAACCACTTCATAATACTACCTTTACCATATGAAACCCACTTCATAGAACAACTTCTACCACATTAAACCCACATCATGATATTAACCCCACAATATCAAACCCACTTCATAATACTACACCTACCATATCAAACATACTTCATACTATTACCCCACCATATTGAAACCTACTCCAAAATCCTACCCACCATATCATGCGCACTGATCATGATACTACCCCTACCATATCAAACCCAATTCATAGCACTATTGCTGCCATATCAAACACATCTCATATTACTACCGTACCGTATCAAAACCTCTTCATAATGCTACCCCACCTTATCAAACCCATTTCATAATACTACCCCTACGATAACATTGACACTTCATAACACTACTTCTAACATATCACCCCACTTCATAGCACTACTCTACCGTATCAATACCACTTCATAACACTCCCCCACCATATCAAAGTCACTTCATAATACAATCCCTACCATATCAAACCCACTTCATAATGATAATAATACCATATCTCACCCACATCATAATACTAACTCAACCACTCCAGGCTCAAATCTTAAAACTACTACCACACAAATCTCACTTCATGACACTACCCCTACCATATCAAACCCACTTCATAATACTACCTCTAACATATCAAACCCACTTCATAACACTACCCCTACCATATCAAACCCACTTCATAATACTACCTCCGTTCATAATACTAGTCCTACCATATCAAACCCAGTTCATAATGCTACCCCTACTGTATCAAACCCACTTCATAATACTAACTCTACCATATTAAACCTACTTGATGATTCTACCCCTACCATATCAAACACACTTCATAATACTACCCCACTATATGAAACCTACTTCATAATTCTATCCTCCAAATCAAGCCCACTTCATAATGCTTCCCTTACCATATCAAACCCACTTCATAGCACTAATTCTACCTTGACAAAAAGAAATCATAATACTACCCTAATGTATCAAAACCTCTTCACAAAACTGCCCCCACTATATCAAACCCGCTTCATGATACTAACCGTATCATAACAAACTTCATATAACTACTTCTGCCATATCAACCTCATGATACTACCCTAACTTATCAATCCTACTTCATAGCACTACCACACCATATCAAACCCACGTCACAATACTACCCCTACCATATCAAACCCACGTCACAATACTACCCCTACCATATCAAACCCACGTCACAATACTACCCCTACCATATCAAACCCACGTCACAATACTACCCCTACCATATCAAACCCACGTCACAATACTACCCCTACCATATCAAACCCACGTCACAATACTACCCCTACCATATCAAACCCACGTCACAATACTACCCCTACCATATCAAAGGACTTCATAATACTGCCCCTACCATATCAAACGTACTTTATAATACTAACCCTACCACACCGGACCCACTTCACAGCATTAACTCTGCCACACCAGACTCACTTCATAACACTACCCCTTCCATATCAAACCCACCTCATAATACTGTCCCCTACCACGTCAAACCCACTTCATAATACTACCTCTTTCATATCAAACCCACTTCAAAATACTACCACACCATACCAAACCCACTCCATAATACAACCCCTAACATATAAAACCCAATTCATAATACTCCCCCTACCATATCAAACCTAGTTCATAATGCTCCCATACCATATCAAACCCGCTTCATAATACAGCACCACAATATCAAATTCACTTCATAATACTACCCATACCATATCAAACACACTTCACAACACTACGTCTACCACACCAGAACCACTTCATAACAATAGACTTACCACACCCAGACCCACTTGATAACACGACACTTACACTATCGAACATACACAACACTACCCTTACCATAGGAAACCCACTTCATGATACTGCCCCTACTATGTCAAACCCACATCATAATACTATTCCACCATATCAGATCTACCTCTTGATTCTACCCATACCATATCAAACACACTTCATAATACTCCGCTACGATATCAGACCTACTTCATAATACTACCACACCATATCAGATCCACTTCATAGAATTACCCCTATCAAACCATATCAAACCCTCTTCATAATACAAACCTTACAATATCAAACCCACTTCATAACACTAACCTTACCACACCAGACCTGCTTCATAACACTGCCCATGCCATATCAAACCAACTTCATGATACAACCCCTACAATATCAAACCCACTTCATAACACCAACCTTACCACTCTAGACTTGCTTCATAACAATACCCCTACCATAGGACACCTGCTTCATAATACTACCCATACCATGTCAAACCAACTTCATAATACTATTCCACCATATCAAATTCATTTCATTTTTTTTTTTTTTTTTTTTTTTATACTTTGTCGCTGTCTCCCGCGTTTGCGAGGTAGCGCAAGGAAACAGACGAAAGAAATGGCCCAACCCCCCCCATACACATGTATATACATACATCCACACACGCAAATATACATACCTACACAGCTTTCCATGGTTTACCCCAGACGCTTCACATGCCTTGATTCAATCCACTGACAGCACGTCAACCCCGGTATACCACATCGCTCCAATTCACTCTATTCCTTGCCCTCCTTTCACCCTCCTGCATGTTCAGGCCCCGATCACACAAAATCTTTTTCACTCCATCTTTCCACCTCCAATTTGGTCTCCCTCTTCTCCTCGTTCCCTCCACCTCCGACACATATATCCTCTTGGTCAATCTTTCCTCACTCATTCTCTCCATGTGCCCAAACCACTTCAAAACACCCTCTTCTGCTCTCTCAACCACGCTCTTTTTATTTCCACACATCTCTCTTACCCTTACGTTACTCACTCGATCAAACCACCTCACACCACACATTGTCCTCAAACATCTCATTTCCAGCACATCCATCCTCCTGCGCACAACTCTATCCATAGCCCACGCCTCGCAACCATACAACATTGTTGGAACCACTATTCCTTCAAACATACCCATTTTTGACTTCCACACATTCTTCAAGGCCCCCAGAATTTTCGCCCCCTCCCCCACCCTATGATCCACTTCCGCTTCCATGGTTCCATCCGCTGCCAGATATCTAAAACACTTCACTTCCTCCAGTTTTTCTCAATTCAAACTCACCTCCCAATTGACTTGACCCTCAACCCTACTGTACCTAATAACCTTGCTCTTATTCACATTTACTCTTAACTTTCTTCTTCCACACACTTTACCAAACTCAGTCACCAGCTTCTGCAGTTTCTCACATGAATCAGCCACCAGCGCTGTATCATCAGCGAACAACAACTGACTCACTTCCCAAGCTCTCTCATCCCCAACAGACTTCATACTTGCCCCTCTTTCCAAAACTCTTGCATTTACCTCCCTAACAACCCCATCCATAAACAAATTAAACAACCATGGAGACATCACACACCCCTGCCGCAAACCTACATTCACTGAGAACCAATCACTTTCCTCTCTTCCTACACGTACACATGCCTTACATCCTCGATAAAAACTTTTCACTGCTTCTAACAACTTTCCTCCCACACCATATATTCTTAATACCTTCCACAGAGCATCTCTATCAACTCTATCATATGCCTTCTCCAGATCCATAAATGCTACATACAAATACATTTGCTTTTCTAAGTATTTCTCACATACATTCTTCAAAGCAAACACCTGATCCACACATCCTCTACCACTTCTGAAACCACACTGCTCTTCCCCAATCTGATGCTCTGTACATGCCTTCACCCTCTCAATCAATACCCTCCCATATAATTTACCAGGAATACTCAACAAACTTATACCTCTGTAATTTGAGCACTCACTCTTATCCCCTTTGCCTTTGTACAATGGCACTATGCACGCATTCCGCCAATCCTCAGGCACCTCACCATGAGTCATACATACATTAAATAACCTTACCAACCAGTCAACAATACAGTCACCCCCTTTTTTAATAAATTCCACTGCAATACCATCCAAACCTGCTGCCTTGCCTTCTCTGTTTACCAAATCATTTTCCCTAACCCTCTCACTTTGCACACCACCTCGACCAAAACACCCTATATCTGCCACTCTATCATCAAACACATTCAACAAACCTTCAAAATACTCACTCCATCTCCTTCTCACATCACCACTACTTGTTATCACCTCCCCACTTGCGCCCTTCACCGAAGTTCCCATTTGCTCCCTTGTCTTACGCACTTTATTTACCTCCTTCCAGAACATCTTTTTATTCTCCCTAAAATTTAATGATACTTCCCTACCACAACAGATCACTTCAGAACAATACCCCTACCACAAAAGACCCACTTCATAATACTACCACACCATATCAAACCAACTTCAGACCACTAACCCTACCATAACAAACCACCTTCATGATACTCCCCAACATACCAAAACCTCTTCATGATACTAGCCGTACCATATGAAAACCACTTCTTATTGCTACCCCACCATATCAACCCATTTCATAATACTAACCTTATCAAACCAGACCCACTTAATGATACTGCCCTACCATATCAAACCCGCTTCATAATACTTACCCTACCGTATCTAACCCACATCATAACACTACCCCTACCATAAGAAACCCACTCAACAATACTACCCCTACAATATCAAACTTACTTCATAATACCACCCCTACCACATAAAAGCCTCTTCATAATACTGCCCCTACAATTTGCAACTTACTTCATAACACTATCCCTTCCATAAGACACCCACTTTAGAATACTACCCTTACCATATCAAACCTACTTCATAACACAACTTCACCTATATCAAACCCACTTCATTATACAACCCATACCATAACAAATCCATTTCATAACACTACCTCTACCATATCAAATCTACTTCATATTACTACCTCACAATATGAAACCCACTTCATAATACTAACCCTATCACACCAGACCCACTCAATAATACTGCCCCTACCATATCAAACCCGCTTCATAATACTAACACTACATTATCAAACCCAAATCATAACACTACCCCCGTCATAAGAAACCCACTGAACATTACTACCCCTACCATATCAAACTTACTTCATTATACTACCCCTACCATATCAAACTTACTTCATAATACTACCCCTACCATATCAAACTTACTTCATAATACTACCCCTACCATATCAAACTTACTTCATAATACTACCCCTACCATATCAAACTTACTTCATTATACTACCCCTACCATATCAAACTTACTTCATAATACTACCCCTACCATATGAAAGCCTCATCATAATACTGCCCCTACAATTTGCAACTTATTTCATAACACTATCCCTTCCATAAGACACCCACTTTAGAATACTACCCCTACCATATCAAACCTATTTCATAATACAACTTCAACTATATCAAACCTACTTCATAATACTGCCCATACCATAACAAAGCCATATCTTAACACTACCTCTCCCATATCAAACCTACTTCATAATACTACCCCACCATATGAAACCCACTTCATAATACTATCCCCACCACAACAAACACACTTCGTAACACTATCCCTGACACTTTAAACCCACCTCATGACATTACCTTTACCACACCAGAGCTGCTTCATAACAGTATCCCTACCATATTAAACCCACTTCATAAAACTAACTCTATAACACCAGACCCACTTTATAATAATACCCTTACCACACCAGACCCACTTCATAACACTACCCCTGTCATATCAAACCCGCCTCATAATACTAACCCGAAAATGTCAAACCCACTTCATAACATTATCTCTACAATATCAAACCACCTTTACAATACTACTCCTACCATATCAAACCGATTTCATAATACTACAACATATCAGATCCACTTCATAACACTACCCCTACCATATCAAACCAACTTCATAATACGACCCCTACAATATCAAACCCACTTCATAACACTAATCTTACCACACCAGAACTGCTTCATAACACTACCCCTACCATAGGAAACAATTTCATAGTACTACCCCTACAGTGTCAAACCCACTTCATAATGCTATTCCACCATATCAAATTCACTTCATATTTCTAAACATACCATATCAAACCCACTTCATAACACTAACCTTACCACACCAGACCTGTTTCATAACACTATCCCTACCATAATTAACCCACTTCATAATACTACCCCTACCATGTCAAACCACTTCATAATACTTTTCCACCATATCAAATTACTACATAATTCTACCATACCACATCAAACACACTTCATGATGCTCGCCTACCACACCAGAACCACTTCATAACAATACCCCTATCACAAAAGATGTACTATCCCTACCATATCAAACCCACTTCATAACACTAACCCTACCATATCAAACCACTTTCATAATACTTCCCCAACATATAAAAACCACCTCATAATACTACATGTACTATATGAAAATCCCTTCATAATTCCACCCAACCATATCAAACCCACTTCATGATACTAACACTATCACACCAGACCTACTTAATAATGCTACCCCTGCCATATGAAACCCACTTCATAACAATATCCTTAGGACACCAAACCCACTCTATAACACTACCCTTACAGCACCAGACCTGCTTCATGACACTACCCCTACCATATAAAACCCACCTCATAATACTACCCCTACCATATCAAATCCACTCCATAACACTACGTCCACGACATCACACCCACTTCATCAGATTATTCCTACCACATCAAACCCTCTTCATAGAAATTCCCCACCATATCAAAGCCACTTCATAACACTACCCCTACGACTCCCAAACCACTTCGTAAAACTACCCTTACCACACCAGACCTGTTTCATAACACTACCCCTACTATATTAAACCCTTCTCATAATACTACCACTACCATGTCAAACCCACTTTTTTTTTTATAACACTATTCCTACAACATCACACCCACTTCATAAGATTATTCCTACCATATCAAACCCTCGTCATAATACTACCCGACCATATCAAACCCACTTCATAAATCTACCCCTACGACACTAAACCCACTTTATAACACTACCGTTGCCACATCAGACCTGCTTCATAACACTACCCCTACGACATCAAACCCACCTCATAATCTACCCCTACCATGTCAAACCCACTTCATGATACTACCCCTACAACATCACCCTAATTCATAAGTATTCCTACCATATCAAACCCCTTTATAATACTGCCCCTGCCATATGAAACCCACTTCATAACACTACCCCTACGATACAAAACCCACTTTATAACACTACTCTTACCACAACAGACCTGTTTTATAACACTACTCCTACCATATCAAACCTACTTCATAACACTACTCCTACCACACAAGACCCACTTCAAAACACTATCCTTACCACACCAGACTTACTTCATAGCACTACCCCCTACCATATCAAACTCATCTCATAATACTACCTCAACTATGTCAAACCCACTTCTTAACACTACCCGTACCAAACCAAACTCACTTCCTAATACTACCCTTATCCTATCAAATTCACTTCAAAACGTTAACTCTCCCATATGATACCCACTTCATAATACTACCCCAATCATATCAAACCCACTTCATGATACTGCCCCACCATATCAAACCTACTTCATACTCCTATCCCACCATATGAAACCCACTTCATAATACTACTCCACCCATATCAAACCCACTACATAATATTACCCTTACCATAACAAACCCACTTCATAATACTAACTCTACTTTATCAAACCCACTTCATAATAATAGTATACCAAACCCGCATCATAACACTACCATTCCATATCAAACCCAATTCATAATACTACACATACCGTAACAAACCCATTTCATGACATTACCTCTACCATATCAAACCTACTTCATGATACTAACCCACCATATGAAACCCACTTCATAATACTATCCCCACCACAACAAGCATACTTCATAACACTACCCTTGACACTTCAGATCCACTTAATAACATTGCCGTTACCACACCAGACTTGCTTCATAACACTACCTTTACCATATCAAACCCTCCTCATGATACCAACCCTAAAATGTCAAACCCACTTCATAACACTACAACATCAGACCCACGTCATAATACTACCCCTACCATATCAAACCCACCTCATAATACTACCACACCATATCAGATCCACTTCATAATGCTACCCCTTCCATACCAAACCCACTTCATAATACAACCCCTAAAATCTCAAACCCAATTCATAACACAAACCTTACCACACCAGACCGGATTCATAACATTAACCCTATCATAGGAAACCCACTTCATAATGCTATCACTACCTTGTCAAACCCACTTCACAATACCATTCCACCATATCAAATTTACTTCATAATTCTACCCATACCATATCAAACACTTCGTAATAATACCCCTAACATATCGAACCCACTTCATAACACTAACCTTAACATATCAAAACACCTTCATAATACTCCCCCCACATATCAAAACCACTTCATAATACCACCCATACCATATCAAAACCACTTCCTAATACTACTCCATCATATCAAACCCACGTCATAATACCAACCCTATCACACCAAACCCACTTCAAAATACTACCCCTACCTTATCAAACCCACTTCAAACTACCCTACCACGCCAGACACACTTCATAATACTATCCTTACTACACCAGACTTGCTTCATAACACTACCCCTACCATATCAAGAGAACTTCATTAAACTACCCCTAGCATGTCAAATTCACTTCATAACACCACCCTTACAATATCAAATCCACTTCTTAACACCCCCATACTATATCAAACCCACTTCATAATACTAAACACCATATCAAGTCCACTTCATAATACTAAACACCATATCAAGTCCACTTCATAATACTAAACACCATATCAAGTCCACTTCATAACACTACCCCACCATATCAAATCCACTTCATAATACCAGCCTTACCATACTAAACCTACTTCCTAATACTACCCCTACCATATGAAACCCACCTCATAATACTATTCCAACATATCAAACCCACTTCATAATAATACCCTTACCATATCATACCCACTTCATGATACTACCACACCATATTGAATCCAATTCATAGCACTATCATTACCATATCAATCCCACTTCATAATATTATCCCTATCATATCAAACCCACTTCATAGCACTACCCTTACTACACCAGACCTGCTTCATAACACTACCCAAACCATATCAAACCCACTTCATAATAATACCCCTACCATGTCAAACCCACTTATTAACACTACCCCTACAATATGAAACACACTTCATAACACTACCTCGACCATATCAAAATTCATAGCGTTAATCCCACCACACCAAACCCACTTCATTTCAATGCTCCCATCATATCAAACACTTTTCATAATACTACACCTACCATATCAAATCCACTTCATGATACTCTCCCACCATAAGAAAACCTCTTCATAATACTACACTTATCATATCAAACCCACATCTAATATTACCCGTACAATTTCAAACCCACTTCATAATACTAACCCTACCATATGATATCCACATCATAATACTGCCTTTACCATATCAAATCCACTTCATAATACTAACCCAACCATATCAAACCCACATCATAACACTACCTCTACTATATGAAACCCACTCAATAATAAGGTCCCTAGCATGTCAAATTTACTTCATAATGATAGCCCTACCATATCAAACCCACTTCATAATACTACCCCTACAATAACAAACTTCATAACACTATCCCTTCCGTAACAAACCCACTTCATAAAACTACCCCTGCCATATGAAACCCACTTCATAAAACTATCCCCACCATGTCAAACCCACTTCAAAACACAGCTTCTACCATATCAAACCCACTTCATGATACTACCCCTACAAACCCACTTCCGAACACTCCCTCTACCATATCGAACATGCTTCATAATACTACCACACCATATGAAATCCACTTCATAATACTACCCCACCACAGCAAACATACTTTAGAACACTACCTCTACCACACCAGACCCACTTCATAATATTACCCTTACTACAACACACTACCCCTACCATATCAAACTCACCCCATAATACTGGCCCTACCAGATCAAACTCACCTCATAATACTGGCCCTACTATGTCAAACTCACTTCATAACACTATCCCTACATCAAACCCACTTCCTAAGACTATCCCAACCATATCAAATACTCTTCATAATACTACCCCACCATATCAAACCCACTCCATAACACTACCCCTACCATATGGAACTCACTTCATAACACTACTCAAGCCACTCCAGACTCACTTCATATCACTACCTTTACCACACCAGACCTACTTCATAACGCTACCCAAATTATATCAAATTTATCTAATAATACTAATCCTACTATGTCAAAACCACTTCATGATACTACCCTCACAATATGAAACCCACTTGATAAAACTACACGTACCAAATCAAACTCAATTCATGATACTACCCCACCGTATCTAGCCCACTTCAAATTACTAACCCTACCATATGAAACCCACTTCATCATACTATCCCTACCCGAGCAAACCCACTTCATAATGCTGCCCCACCATATCAAACCCACTTCATGATACTACGTCTACCATATCAAACCCACTTCATAATACAAACTACCATAGCAATCCTACTTCATGATACTAACACGACTATATCAAATATCACAATATTACCCCGACCATATGAAACCCATTTCATAATACTACCACTTCATATCAAACCCACTTCATAATACAACCCCTACCATATCAAACTCACTTCTTAATACTACCCCTAACATATGAAACCCCCTTCATGACACTAACCCTACCAAATCAAACACACATGATAATATTATCCCCTATCATATCAAACAAACTTCATGATACTAACCCTACCAAACAAGACCCACTTCATAATACTACCCCTACCTTATCAAGCCCACTTCATAACACTACACCTACCATACCAAACCCACGTCATAACACTATCATTACTACACTGGACCTGCTTCATAACACTTCCCCTACCATATCAAACCAACCTCATAATACTATCCTTACCATTGTCAAATCCACTTCATATCACTGCCCCTACAGTATAAACTCCACTTCACAACACTACCTCTACCATATGGAATCCACCTCATAATGCTACCCCACCATATCTAATCCACTTCTATAGTATTACCCCACATTATCAAATACAATTCTTAATGCTACCCCTACCATATGAAACCTAACTCATGATAATACCTCACCTTATCAAACCCACTTCATAATACTACCCCTACCATATCACACCTACTTCATATTACTACCACACCATACCAAATCCACTTCATAACACTACCCCTACCATATTAAACTCACTTCATAGCACTACCATTACCACACCAGTCCTGCTTCATTACATTACCCCTACCATAGCAGTCTCACTTCATAATATTACCCGTACCAGGTCAAACCCAATTCATAACAGTACGCCTACAGTATGAAACCCGCTTCATAATACTACACCTACAATATCAACCCAACTTCATAAAACTAATCCTACCACATTAGACCCATTTCATATCGGTACTCCCTCCATATCAAACCCACTTCCTAATCCTGCTCCTAACATATCAAACTCACTTCATAATACTACTCCACCATATGAAAACCGCTTCATAATACTACCACTACCATATCAAACCCACTTCCTAACTCTAACCCTACCATATCAAACCAACTTCATGATATTTCCTACCATATCAAAATCACTTCATAATACTACCTCACCATATGAAACCCACTTCTTAATACTATCCCACCATACCAAACCCACTTCAAAATGCTAACCCTACCATATCGAAACATCAAAATACTGTCCTTATTATATGAAACTCACATCATATTAGTAAACCTATAGCACCAGACCCACTTCAAAATACTACTCTTACCATATCAAAACCACTTCATAATACTAACCCTACCATATCAAACCTACTTCATACTATTACTCCATCAAATCATACCTACTTCATAATCCTACACCACCATATCAAACCCACATCATAGCACTACCTCTACCATATCAAACCCACTTCATAATACTAACCTATCAAATCCACTTTATAATACTAACCCTACTATATCAAACCCACTTCATAATACTACCTCTACCATGTCAAACTCACATTACAGTACTACCCGTCCATATCAAACCCAATTCATAATACTACCCCTACCATATCAAAATCCACTTCTTAATACCACCCCTAACATATGAAACTCACATCATGATAGTAACCCAAAGATATTAAATTCACATCATAATACTACAACTATCATATCAAACCCACTTCATGATACTACTCGTACCATATCAGGCACAATTCATAACACTACCCCTAAAATATCAAACCCAGTTCATAGCGCTTCCCCTAAGATATCAAACCCACTTCATGACACTACCTCACCATATAAAAACCACTTCATAATACTTCACCTTCCATATGAAACCCACTTCATAATACTACCCCACCATGTTAAATCCACTTCATGATACTACCCCACAATATCAAACCCACATCATAATAGTAACCCTACCATATCAAACCCACATCATAATACTAACCCTATTACACCAATCCCACTTCATAATACTACTCCTACCATATCAAACCCACTTCATAATACTCCATCTAACATATCAAACCCACTTCATGATAGTACCTCTACCATATCAATCCAACTTCATAATACTAACACTACTATATCAAACCCACTTCATAAAATTACCCTTACCATATGAAAACAACTTCATAATACTACCCCTCCATAACAAACCCACTTCATAATACTAACCCTACCATATAAAACCCATTTCTTAACATTACCCCCACCATATCAAACCCCACTTCATAACACTAACACTACCATATCAAACTCACATAACAATACTACCCCCTAACATATCAAACAAATTTCATGATACCAACACTACCACATAAGACCCACTTCATAATACTACACCTGTCTTATCAAACCCACTTCATAAAGCTACCCTACCATAGCAGACCCACAACATAACACTATCATTACTACACTGGACCTGCTTCATAACACTTCCCCTACCATATCAAACCAACCTCATAATACTACCCCTACCATTGTCAAATCTACGTCATAGAACTACCCCTATGATATCAACTCCCACTTCATAATGCTACCCCACCATATCTAATCCGCTTTTATAGTACTAACCCACATTATCAAACCGAAGTCTTAACGCTACCCCTACCACATAAAACCCACATCATGATATTACCCCACCATATCAAACCCACTTCATAATACTACCCCTACCATATCACACCTATTTCATAATACTACCACACCATATCAAATCTACTTCATAACACTACCCCTACTATATCAAACTCACTTTATAGTACTACCATTACCACACCAGTCCTGCTTCATTACACTACCCCTACCATAGCAGTCTCACTTCATAATATTACCCGTACCAGGTCAAACCCAATTCATAACACTACGCCTACAGTATGAAACCCACTTCATGATACTACCCCTACAATATCAACCCAACTTCATAAAACTAATCATACCACATCAAACCCACTTTATATCGATACTCCCTCCATATCAAACCCACTTGCTAATACTACTCCTAACATATCAAACTCACTTCATGATACTACTCCACCATATGAAAACCGCTTCATGATATTACCACTACCATATCAAACCCACTTCCTAACTCTAACCCTACCATATCAAACCAACTTCATGATATTTCCTACCATATCAAAATCACTTCATAATACTACCTCACCATATGAAACCCACTTCTTAATACTACCCGACCATACCAAACCCACTTCAAATTGCTAACCCAACCATATCGAGACATCAAAATACTGTCCTTACAATATGAAACTCACATCATATTAGTAAACCTATCACACCAGACGCACTTCAAAACACTACTCCTACCATATCAAACCCACTTCATAACACTATCCCTACCTCACCAGTTCTGTTTCATAACGCTGCCTTTACCACCCCAGACCTGCTTCATAATACGACCCTTACTATATCAAACCCACCTCATAATACTACCCCTACCATGTCAAACCTACTTCGTAACACTACCCTTAAACCATCATACCCACTTCATAAGACTCCCTACCATATAAAACCCTCGTCATAACACCATCCCAACATATCAAATCCACTTGATGATACTACCCTTACCATATCAAATCCACTTCATAACATTACTCCTACCACACCAGACCCACTTCATAACACTACCCTTACCACAACAGAGCGACTTCATAACACTACCCATAACATAATCAAACTCATTCCATAATACTTCCCTGCTGTGTCAAAACCACTTCATAACACTACCTCTACAGCATCAAACCCACTTCAAAACACTACCCTTACGAAATCAAATTCACTTCATTATACTACCTCACCATATCAAGCCCACCTCATAATACTACCCCTAACATATTAAACCTACTTCATGATACTACCCATAACGTATCAAACCCACTTCATAATGCTAGCCCTACCATATGAAACCCACTTCATAATACTAACCCTACCATATCAAACCTACTTCATACTATTACTCCATCAAATCATACCTACTTCATAATCCTACACCACCATATCAAACCCACATCATAGCACTACCTCTACCATATCAAACCCACTTCATAATACTAACCTAACATATCAAATCCACTTTATAATACTAACCCTACTATATCAAACCCACTTCATAATACTACCTCTACCATGTCAAACTCACATTATAGTACTACCCGTCCATATCAAACCCAATTCATAATACTACCCCTACCATATCAAAATCCACTTCTTAATACCACCCCTAACATATGAAACTCACATCATGATAGTAACCCAAAGATATTAAATTCACATCATAATACTACAACTATCATATCAAACCCACTTCATGATACTACTCGTACCATATCAGGCACAATTCATAACACTACCCCTAAAATATCAAACCCAGTTCATAGCGCTACCCCTAAGATATCAAACCCACTTCATGACACTACCTCACCATATAAAAACCACTTCATAATACTTCACCTTCCATATGAAACCCACTTCATAATACTACCCCAACATATTAAATCCACTTCATGATACTACCCCACAATATCAAACCCACATCATAATAGTAACCCTACCATATCAAACCCACATCATAATACTAACCCTATTACACCAATCCCACTTCATGATACTACTCCTACCATATCAAACCCACTTCATAATACTCCATCTGACATATCAAACCCACTTCATGATACTACCTCTACTATATCAATCCAACTTCATAATACGAACACTACTATATCAAACCCACTTCATAATACTACACCTGTCTTATCAAACCCACTTTATAAAGCTACCCCTACCATAGCAGACCCACATCATAACACTATCATTACTACACTGGACCTGCTTCATAACATTTCCCCTACCATAACAAACCAACCTCATAATACTACCCCTACCATTGTCAAATTTACCTCATAGAACTACCCCTATGATATCAACTCCCACTTCATAATGCTACTCCACCATATCTAATCCGCTTTTATAGTACTAACCCACATTATCAAATCGAAGTCTTAATACTACCCCTACCACATAAAACCCACATCATGATATTACCCCACCATATCAAACCCACTTCATAATACTACCCCTACCATATCACACCTATTTCATAATACTACCACACCATATCAAATCTACTTCATAACACTACCCCTACTATATCAAACTCATTTTATAGTACTACCATTACCACACCAGTCCTGTTTCATTACATAACCCCTACCATAGCAGTCTCACTTCATAATATTACCCGTACCAGGTCAAACCCAATTCATAACACTACTCCTGCAGTATGAAACCCGCTTCATAATACTACCCCTACAATATCAACCCAACTTCATAAAACTAATCCTACCATATTAGACCCACTTCATATCGATACTCCCTCCATATCAAACACAATGCTAATACTACTCCTAATATATCAAACTCACTTCATAATACTTCTCCACCATATGAAAACCGCTTCATGATACTACCACTACCATATCAAACCCACTTCATAGCACTAAACATACCATATCAAACCAAATTAATAATATTCCCTACTATATCAAAACCACTTCATAATACTACCTCACCATATGAAACCCAATTCTTAATACTAACCGACCATACCAAACCCACACAATAATGCTAGCCCGACCATATCAAACCCGCATTAAAATACTGTACCTACTATATGAAACTTACGTCATATTACTAACCCTATCACACCAGACTCACTTCAAAATATTACTCCTACCATATCAAACCCACTTCATAGCACTAAACCTACCACACCAGATCCATTTCATAACACTACCTTTACCACCCCAGACCTGCTTCATAGCACTACCCCTACCATATCAAACCTGCTTTATACTACTACTCCATCATATCAAACCTACTACATAATCCTACAGCACCATATGAAACCCAGGTCATAGTACTTCCTCTACCATATCAAACCCACTTCATAATACTAACCTAATATCTCAAACTCATTTTATGATACTAACCCTACTATATCAAACCCACTTCATGATACTACCCCTACCATGTCAAACCCACATTATAGTGCTACCCGTCCATATCAAACCCACTTCATAATACTACCCCTTACCAAATCAAACCCATTTCTTAATGCCACCCCTAACACATCAAACTCACATCATGATGATAACCCAAAGATATCAAACTCACATCATAATACTCCACCTATCATATCAAACCCACTTTATAACAGTAACCCTACCATATCATTACCACATCATAATACTAGCCCTATCACACCATACCCACTTCATATTACTACTCCTACCATATCAAACCCTTTTCATAATACTACCTCTAACATATGAAACCCACTTCATAATACTACCTATACCATATCAATCCTACTTCATAATACTAACACTACTATATCCAACCCACTTCAAAATATTACCCCAACCATATGAAACCCATTTCCTAATACTACCCCTCCATATCAAACCCCCTTCATAACACTAGCCCTACCATATCAAGTTCACATAATGATACTACCCCCTATCATATCAAACAAACTTCATGATACTAATCCTGCCACACAAGACCCACTTTATGATACTACCCCTACCTTATGAAAACCTCTTCATAATATCACCACTACCATATCAAACCCACTTCATAACACCACCCGAACATATCCAACCCACTTTATGATACTACCCTTACCATATCAAAGCCACTTCATAACACTACCCCTACAGTATCAAACCCACCTCATAACACTACCCTTACGAAACGAAACTCACTTCATCATAATACCTCACCATACGAAGCCCACTTCATAATACTACCCCTACCATATCAAACCTACATCATAATACTACTCATAACGTACCAAATCCACTTCATAATGCTAACCCTACCATATGAAACCCACTTTATAATACTACCCTTACCATATCAAACCTACTTCATACTACTACCCCTTCATATCAAACGTACTTCATAATCCTACACCACCATATCAAACCCAATTCATAGTCCTACCTCTTCCATATCAAACCCACTTCATAATACTAACCTATCAAATCCACTGTATAATACTAACCCTACTTTGTCAAACCCACTTCATAATACTACCTCTACCATGTCAAACCCACATTATGGTACTACCTGTCCATATCAAACCCACTTTATAATACTGCCCCTTACCATATCAAACCCACTTCTTAATACCACTCCTAGCATATCAAACTCACTTCATGATGATAACCCAAAGATATTAAAATCACATCATGATACTACCCCTATCACATCAAACCCACTTCATAGTACTACTCGTACCATATCAAACCCGATTCAAAACACTATCCCTAAAATATCAAACCCGGTTCATAACACTACCCCTAAGATATCAAACCCACTTCATAATACTACCCCACCATAAGAAAACCATTTCATAATACTACCCCCTCCATATGAAATCCACTTCATAATATACCCCACCATACCAAATCTACTTTATAATACTACCCAACCATATAAAATCCACATCATCATAGTAACTCTGCCATATCAATCCCATATCATAATACTAGCCCTATCACACCAGACCCACTTCATAATACTATTCCTACTATATCAAACCCACTTCATTACACTAACCGTATCACACCAGACCCATTTCATAACACTACCGTTACCACAAGAGTCTTGCTTCATAACACTACCCCTACCATATCAAACCCCCTCATAATATTACCCCTACCATGATAATACACACTTCATAATACTAACCCTACTATATCAAACTTACTTCATGATACTACCCCTACCGTATCAAACCCACCTCATAATTCTAACCCTACCATATGAAACTCACTTCATAATACTACCCCAACCGTATCAAATCCACTTCAAAATGCTAACCCTACCATATGAAACCCACTTCATAATCCTACACCACCATATGAAACCCAATTCATAGTACTACCTCTACAATATCAAACCCACTTCATAATACTAACCCAACTATATCAAACCCACTTCATAATACTACCTCCACCATGTCAAACCTACATCACAGAACTACCTCTCCATATCAAGTCCACTTCATGATACTACTCCTGACCATATCAAACCCACTTCTTAATACTAACCCGACACATCTAATTCACTTCATAATAATAATCCAAAGATATTAAACACATCATAATAATACCCCTATCTTATCAAACCCACTTCATAATACTACTCGTACCATATCAAACCCAATCCATAACACTACCTCTAAAATGTCAAACCCAGTTCATAACACTACCCCTAAGATATCACACCCACTTCATAACACTTCCCCACAATATGAAAACCACTTCATAATACTAAGTTTACCACACCAGACCCACTTCATAACACTACCCCTGCTGCACCAGACTTCATAATACCTCATAATACTACGCCTACCATATCAAACCAACCTTATAATACTACCCTTACCATGTTAAACCCATTTCATAACACTACCCCACCATATCAAATCCACTTGATAATACTACTCCACCATATCAAACCCACATCATAATACTACCCTTACCATTTTAAACCCACTTCATGATACGAACCCTACCATATCAATCCCATTTCATAATACTGCTCGTACCATATCAAACCCAATTCATAACACTGCCCCTACAATATCAAACCCAGTTCATAACACTACCCCTAAGATTTCAAGCGCATTTCATAACACTACCCCACCATATGAAAACCACTTCAAAATGCTACCCCTTTCATATCAAACCCAATTCATAATACTACCCCACCATATCAAATCCACTTCATGATACTATCCCAACATATCAAACCCACATCATAATAGTATCCCTACCATATCAATCCTATATCATAATGCTAACCCTATCACATTAGACCCACTTCATAGTACTACTCCTACCATATCAAACCCACTTCATGACACTTCCTGCATCACACCAGTCCCACTTCATAACACTACCGTTACTACAAGAGAACTGCCTCATAACACTACCCCTACCATATCAAACCCTTCTCATTATATTACCCCTACCATGTTAAAACCACTTCATACCATTACACCTACAATATCAAACCCACTTCATAACAGTACCCCTTCCATGTAAAACCTACCTCATGACTGTACCCCACCATATCATACCCACCTTATGAAACTAGAGATACCATATCAAACCCACTTCATATTACTAACCCTACCATATGAAACACAATTCATAATAATACCCCACCATTTTCACAATATTACCCCTACCATATGAAACCCACTTCTTAATACTACCCCTACCATATCAAACCCACTTCATAATACTAACCCTAGCATATGAAACCCACTTTATGATACTACCCATATCAAACCCATCTCATAATATCCCCCCTACCATGTTATACCCACTTCATAACACTACCCTTACAATATCAAATCCACTCCATAACACTACCCTTACCATATCGAACGTACTTCATAATACTACCAACCATATCAAATCCGCTTCATAATACTACCCCATCATATCAAACCCACTTCATAATACTACCCCTAGCATATCGAATTCTCTTTATAATATTACCCAACCATATCAAACCGACTTCATAATGCTACCCCTACCGTATCAAACTACCTCATATTAGTACTCCACCATATCAAATCCACTTCATTATACTACCCCTACCATAAAAAACCCTCTTCATAATACTAACCCTACAATATCAAACTCACTTCATAATACTACCCCTACCATTTCAAACCTCCTTCATAATTCTACCCCTCCATATCAAACCCACTTCATAATACTACCCCTAACTTGTCAACCCCACTCCTTGACACTACCCCTACCATATCAAATCCACCTCATGATACTAACCCTACCATATCAAACCCACTTCATGATATTACCCCGAGAATGTTAATCCCACTTCTTAATAATACCCCTACCATATCAAACCCACCTCATAATACTAACCCTACCATATCGAACCCACTTCATAACAGTACCCCTACTATATCAAACTAACCTCATAAAACTACCTCTATGAGAAACCAACTTTATAACACTACCCCTACAATATCAAATCCACTTCACAACATTACCCCTACTATATCAAACCCGCTTCATAATCCTGCCCCACCATATCAAATCTACTTCATAGTAATATCCCACCATATCCAAAACACATGATAATGCTAACCCTACCATATCAAACCCACTTCTTAATACTACCTAACCATATCAAACCCATTACCCTAAAAACCCACCGCAACGTATGAAACCCACTTCATAACACTACTCCTACCACATCAAACCCACTTCATAATACTACCCCTACCACTTCAGACCCGCTTCACAAGGCTACCTCTACCACACCAGATCCGCTTCATAACAATATCCAATTCCAGTCCCACTATATAACCTCTACAACACCAGATCACCACATAACCCTACCCTCTACAACACCAGATCACTACATAACCCTACCCTCTACAACACCAGATCACCACATAACCCTACCCTCTACAACACCAGATCACCACATAACCCTACTCTCTACAACATCAGATCACTACATAACCCTACCCTCTACAACATCAGATCACCACATAACCCTACCCTCTACAACATCAGATCACCACATAACCCTACTCTCTACAACATCAGATCACTACATAACCCTACCCTCTACAACACCAGATCACCACATAACCCTACTCTCTACAACATCAGATCACTACATAACCCTACCCTCTACAACACCAGATCACTACATAACCCTACTCTCTACAACACCAGATCACCACATAACCCTACCCTCTACAACACCAGATCACCACATAACCCTACCCTCTACAACATCAGATCACTACATAACCCTACCCTCTACAACACCAGACCCACCATACAACCCTACTCTCTACAACACCAGACCCACCATACAACCCTACTCTCTACAACACCAGACCCACCATACAACCCTACTCTCTACAACACCAGACCCACCATACAACCCTACTCTCTACAACACCAGACCCACCACACAACCCTACTCTCTACAACACCAGACCCACCATACAACCCTACTCTCTACAACACCAGACCCACCATACAACCCTACTCTCTACAACACCAGACCCACCATACAACCCTACTCTCTACAACACCAGACCCACCATACAACCCTACTCTCTACAACACCAGACCCACCATACAACCCTACTCTCTACAACACCAGACCCACCATACAACCCTACCCTCTACAACACCAGATCACCACATAACCCTACCCTCTACAACACCAGACCCACCATACAACCCTACTCTCTGCAACACCAGACCCACCATATATCAGTACCCTCTACAACATCAGATACCATATAACCCTACCCTCTACAAAACTAGACCCCTCCTATAACCCTACCCTCTACAATACCAGACCTGCCATATATCTGCACTCTCTACATCGGACCCATCATATAACCATACCCTCTACAACATCATAACCACCATATAACCCTACTCTCTACCACTTCAGACCTACTCTACATAACACTACCCTCTACAACACCAAACCCATTACATAACACTTCCCTCTACAACACCAAATCCATTACATAACACTTCCCTCTACATCATACCCACCATATAACCCTACCCTCTACCACTTCAGACCTACCCTACATAACATTACCCTCTACAGCACCAAACCCATTACATAACACTTCCCTCTACAACACCAAACCCATTACATAACACTTCCCTCTACAACACCAAACCCATTACATAACACTTCCCTCTACATCATACCCACCATATAACCCTACTCTCTACCACTTCAGACCTACTCTACATAACATTACCCTTTACAACACCAAACCCATTACATAACACTTCCCTCTACATCATAAGACCTTGTAAGTAACACCACTGTATACAACAGTAAACTCACTGTATAATACTCTTCTACAAAATCAAACCCACTTAACACCAGACCCATTACATACCACTTCTTTATACCACACCAGACCTAGTACACTGCCCTCTACAAAAACAGATGCATTATGTAATGCTTCCATCTACAACACCAAACCCACAACATAGCCCTGCCTTCCACAACAGCAGACCCACTACATTGCACAGCCCTCCACAAAGCCAGTCTCGCTACATAAAACTAACTTCTACAACACCAGACACACTACATAATTCTTCTCTCTACAACAACACACCCACTACACAACACTATCTTCTACTACAACACACCCACAGCACAACACTACAATCTATAACACCAGACATCCCCCCCCCCATCCTCAGGGGGGGGGGGACCGACACCCGCATACAGAAATTTCCATAATATTATGTCGGTTATTGATCTTGTTCATCATGATTATTCCATCAATAATGTAAGTTGGCTGTTACGATAACCTACGTTGTAGCTGCTACGATAACCTACGTTGTAGCTGCCACGATAACCTACGTTGTAGCTGCTACGATAGCCTACGTTGTAGCTGCCACGATAGTTTACGTTGTAGCTGTTACAATAACCTACGTTGTAGCTGTTACGATAACCTACGTTGTAGCTGTTACGATAACCTACGTTGTAGCTGCCACGATAGTCTACGTTGTAGCTGCTACGATAGCCTACGTTGTAGCTGCCACGATAGTTTACGTTGTAGCTGCTACGATAGTCTACGTTGTAGCTGCTACGATAGCCTACGTTGTAGCTGCCACGATAGCCTACGTTGTAGCTGCTACGATAGCCTACGTTGTAGCTGCTACGATAGCCTATGTTGTAGCTGCCACGATAGCCTACGTTGTAGCTGTTACGATAGCCTACGTTGTAGCTGCTACGTTAACCTACGTTGCAGTTGCCACGATAGCCTACGTTGTAGCTGCTACGATAGCCTACGTTGTAGCTGCTACGATAGCCTACGTTGTAGCTGCCACGATAGCCTACGTTGTAGCTGCCACGATAGTCTACGTTGTAGCTGCTGTGGTAGTCCACGATGTATCTGCTACAGTAGTCTGTGTTGTAAGTGTTGCAGTAGATTAGTCTGCAGCTACTACAGTCGTGCAGTCTGTAGCTGCTACAGTCAGGCAAGCTGTAGCTGCTACAGTCATGCAAGCTGTAGCTGCTACAGTCGTGCAAGCTGTAGCTGCTACAGTCATGCAAGCTGTAGCTGCTACAGTCGTGCAAACTGTAGCTGCTACAGTCGTGCAAGCTGTAGCTGCTACTGTCGTGCAAGCTGTAGCTGCTACAGTCGTGAAAACTGTAGCTGCTACAGTCGTGCAAGCTGTAGCTGCTACAGTCGTGCAAGCTGTAGCTGCTACAGTCGTGTAAGCTGTAGCTGCTACAGTCGTGCAAGCTGTAGCTGCTACAGTCGTGCAAACTGTAGCTGCTACAGTCGTGCAAACTGTAGCTGCTACAGTCGTGCAAACTGTAGCTGCTACAGTCGTGCAAACTATAGCTGTTACAGTCGTGCAAGCTGTAGCTGCTACAGTCGTGCAAGCTGTAGCTGCGTGCAAGCTGTAGCTGCTACAGTCTGCAAAGCTGTAGCTGCTACAGTCGTGCAAGCTGTAGCTGCTACAGTCGTGCTGCTACAGTCGTGCAAGCTGTAGCTGCTACAGTCGTGCAAGCTGTAGCTGCTACAGTCGTGCAAGCTGTAGCTGCTACAGTCGTGCAAGCTGTAGCTGCTACAGTCGTGCAAAGCTGTAGCTGCTACAGTCTTGCTGCTACAGTCGTGCAAGCTGTAGCTGCTACAGTCGTGCATGCTGTAGCTGCTACAGTCGTGCAAGCTGTAGCTGCTACAGTCGTGCTGCTACAGTCGTGCAAACTGTAGCTGCTAACAGTCGTGCAAGCTGTAGCTGCTACAGTCGTGCAAACTGTAGCTGCTACAGTCGTGCAAACTGTAGCTGCTACAGTCGTGCAAACTGTAGCTGCTACTGTCGTGCAAGCTGTAGCTGCTACAGTCGTGCAAACTGTAGCTGCTACAGTCGTGCAAACTGTAGCTGCTACAGTCGTGCAAACTGTAGCTGCTACTGTCGTGCAAGCTGTAGCTGCTACAGTCGTGCAAACTGTAGCTGCTACTGTCGTGCAAACTGTAGCTGCTACAGTCGTGGAAACTGTAGCTGCTACAGTCGTGCAAACTGTAGCTGCTACTGTCGTGCAAACTGTAGCTGCTACTGTCGTGCAAACTGTAGCTGCTACAGTCGTGGAAACTGTAGCTGCTACAGTCGTGCAATCTGTAGCTGCTACTGTCGTGCAAGCTGTAGCTGCTATAGTCGTGCAAACTGTAGCTGCTACAGTCGTGCAAACTGTAGCTGCTACTGTCGTGCAAGCTGTAGCTGCTACAGTCGTGCAAACTGTAGCTGCTACTGTCGTGCAAGCTGTAGCTGCTACAGTCGTGCAAGCTGTAGCTGCTACAGCAATGTCATCTGTAGCTGCTACAGTCGTGCAAGCTGTAACTGCTACAGTAATGTCATCTGTAGCTGCTACAGTCGTGCAAGCTGTAGCTGCTACAGTAATGTCATCTGTAGCTGCTACAGTCGTGCAAGCTGTAGCTGCTACAGTAATGTCATCTGTAGCTGCTACAGTCGTGCAAGCTGTAGCTGCTACAGTAATGTCATCTGTAGCTGCTACAGTCGTGCAAGCTGTAGCTGCTACAGTAATGTCATCTGTAGCTGCTACAGTCGTGCAAGCTGTAGCTGCTACAGTAATGTCATCTGTAGCTGCTACAGTCGTGCAAGCTGTAGCTGCTACAGTAATGTCATCTGTAGCTGCTACAGTCGTGCAAGCTGTAACTGCTACAGTAATGTCATCTGTAGCTGCTACAATCGCCTAGGTTGTGTATGATAAAGTAGTGTCATCCACAGTTGCTTCAATAATAATGTGATCTCTAATTATTATAATATATTAGGCTTTTACTGATACAATAGTGTAGGCTGTAGATGCTACAGAAGTATAGACTGTTTCTTGTGCAGTAGTCTAGGCTGTAGTTGCTACAGTCGTCTACAATACAGTTGTTATAGAGTCAGGCCTGTAGTTGATATTGTATGCAGGACTGTTGCTGCCAGAGTAGCACAGACTGGTTCTGCTACAGTAGTTTTAGGATGTGGCAGCTACAGTAATTTTCAATGTAGTTGCTGAAGTAGTCTACACTGTGATTCCTATGGTAGTCTAAGCTACAACGGCTACAGAATTCAAGGCTATAACCGGTACATTAGCCTAGGTTCTAGCTGCTACAGAAGAAAAAAACAATAGTTGCTATATTATTCTAAGCTATAGCTGCTACACTAGTTTAGATTATAACTACTACAGTAATCTAGGCTACGACACTACTCCAAACTTGACCTGCTAGACCAGCCTAGGTTATAGTTGCTACAGTGGTGTGGTTGTAGCTGCTAGAGTGGTCTGAGCTGGAGCTGCTACAGTGGTGTGGTTGTAGCTGCTAGAATGGTCTGAGCTGTAGCTGCTACAGTGGTGTGGTTGTAGCTGCTAGACAAGTCTGAGCTGTAGCTCCTACAGTGGTTTGGTTGTAGCTGCTAGACAAGTCTGAGCTGTAGCTGCTACAGTGGTGTGGTTGTAGCTGCTAGAGTGGTCTGAGCTGTAGCTGCTACAGTGGTGTGGTTGTAGCTGCTAGAGAAGTCTGGGCTGTAGCTGCTACAGTGGTGTGGTTGTAGCTGCTAGAGTGGTCTGAGCTGTAGCTGCTACAGTGGTGTGGTTGTAGCTGCTAGACAAGTCTGAGCTGGAGCTGCTACAGTGGTGTGGTTGTAGCTGCTAGAGTGGTCTGAGCTGTAGCTGCTACAGTGGTGTGGTTGTAGCTGCTAGAGTGGTCTGGGCTGTAGCTGCTACAGTGGTGTGGTTGTAGCTGCTAGACAAGTCTGAGCTGGAGCTGCTACAGTGGTGTGGTTGTAGCTGCTAGAGTGGTCTGAGCTGTAGCTGCTACAGTGGTGTGGTTGTAGCTGCTAGACAAGTCTGAGCTGGAGCTGCTACAGTGGTGTGGTTGTAGCTGCTAGAGTGGTCTGAGCTGTAGCTGCTACAGTGGTGTGGTTGTAGCTGCTAGACAAGTCTGAGCTGTAGCTGCTACAGTGGTGTGGTTGTAGCTGCTAGAGTGGTCTGAGCTGTAGCTGCTACAGTGGTGTGGTTGTCGCTGCTAGAGTGGTCTGAGCTGTAGCTGCTACAGTGGTGTGGTTGTAGCTGCTAGACAAGTCTGTGCTGTAGCTGCTACAGTGGTGTGGTTGTAGCTGCTAGACAAGTCTGGGCTGGAGCTGCTACGGTGGTGTGGTTGTAGCTGCTAGACAAGTCTGGGCTGGAGCTGCTACAGTGGTCAACTTGTAGCTGCAAAAGCGGTCTGGGCTGTAGCTGTTACATTGGTCTACTATTAGCTGTTAGAGTAGTCCAGACTGTAGTTTCTAAAGTTTTCTAGTTGTTGCTGCTACAGAAGTCTAGGCTGTGATTCCTACAGTAGTGTACTATAGCTGCTAGAGTAGTCTTGGCTGTAACTGCTACAGTGGTGTAGTTGTAGCTGCGAGAGTAGTCTGGGCTGTAGCTGCGAGAGTAGTCTGGGTTGTAGTTGCTATAGTGGTCTAGTCGTAGATGCGAGAGTAGTCTGGCCTGTAGCTACCAGAGTAGTCTGGGCTGTAGTTGCTATAGTGGTCTGGGCTGTAGCTGCGAGAGTAGTCTGGGCTGTAGTTGCTAGAGTAGTCTGGGCTGTAGCTACGAGAGTAGTCTGGGCTGTAGTTGCTAGAGTAGTCTGGGCTGTAGCTACGAGAGTAGTCTGGGCTGTAGTTGCTAGAGTAGTCTGGGCTGTAGCTACGAGAGTAGTCTGGGCTGTAGTTGCTAGAGTAGTCTGGGCTGTAGCTACGAGAGTAGTCTGGGCTGTAGTTGCTAGAGTAGTCTGGGCTGTAGCTGCGAGAGTAGTCTGGGTTGTAGTTGCTAGAGTAGTCTGGGCTGTAGCTACGAGAGTAGTCTGGGTTGTAGTTGCTAGAGTAGTCTGGGCTGTAGCTACGAGAGTAGTCTGGGTTGTAGTTGCTAGAGTAGTCTGGGCTGTAGCTGCGAGAGTAGTCTGGGTTGTAGTTGCTAGAGTAGTCTGGGCTGTAGCTACGAGAGTAGTCTGGGCTGTAGTTGCTATAGTGGTCTAGTCGTAGCTGGTGGAGTGGTCTGATTCTGACTGATTGAGAAGTGTAGGATGTAGCTGCTACAGTGGTCTAGCTGTAGCTGCGAGAGTAATCAAAACTGTAGCTGCTAAAGTGGTCTAGTTGTAGCTGCTACAGCGGTCTAGCTCTAGCTACGAGAGTAATCAAAACTGTAGTTGCTAAAGTGGTCTAGTTGTAGCTGCTAAATTAGCCTTGGCTGTAGCTGCTACAGTGGACTGGATGTAGCTGCTTGATTTGTGTAGATTGTGACTGCTACAGTGGTTTAGTTGTAGCTGTGTTTTAGTTGGTTTAGTTGTAGCTAGGCTGTGCTACATTGGTTTAGTTGTAGCTGATAGAGTAGTCAAGGCTGTAACTGCTACAGTATTGTAGTTGTAGCTACTGGAGTAGTGTAAGCTGCAGCTGCTACAGAGGTCTAACAGCAGCTGCTACAGTAGTGTAGTTGTAACTGCTTGAGCAGTTTGGACTGTAGGTGCTACAGTGATGTAGTTGTAGCTGCTAGAGTAGTCAATGCTGTAGCTTCTACAGTGGTCTAGCTGTAGCTGCTACAGTGATGCAGTTGTAGCTGCTAGAGTAGTCAATGCTGTAGCTGCTACAGTGGTCTAGCTGTAGCTGCTAGAGTAGTCAATGCTGTAGCTGCTACAGTGGTCTAGCTGTAGCTGCTACAGTGATGCAGTTGTAGCTGCTAGAGTAGTCAATGCTGTAGCTGCTACAGTGGTCTAGCTGTAGCTGCTAGAGTAGTCAATGCTGTAGCTGCTACAGTGGTCTAGCTGTAGCTGCTAGAGTAGTCAATGCTGTAGCTGCTACAGTGGTGTAGTTGTAGCTGCTAGAGTAGTCAATGCTGTAGCTGCTACAGTGGTCTAGCTGTAGCTGCTACAGTGGTCTAGCTGTAGCTGCTACAGTGGTCTAGCTGTAGCTGCTAGAGTAGTCAATGCTGTAGCTGCTGTAGCGGTCAAGTTGTGACTGCTGGAGTAGTTTGGGCTTTAGCTGCTACGGTGTTTGAGTTGTAGCTGATAACATAGTGTAGACTGTATCTGCTACAGAGGTCTAGTAATAACTGCTACAGTAGTATGAAAGTAACGGCCGGAGCAGTTTAGACTGAAGGTGCTACAGTGGTCTAGTTGTTACTGCTACAGTATTCAAGGGTGTACTTACTACAGATGTATAGTTATAGATGCTATATCAGTGTAGTTGTAGCTGGTCTGAATTGTAGCTGCTGCAGGGGTCTAGTTGTAGCTGCTAGAGTAGTCTATATTGTAGCTGCTACAGCGGGGTAGTTGTAGCTGCTAGAGTAGTCTATATTGTAGCTGCTACAGCGGTCTATTTGGAGCTGCGAGCGTAGTCTGGAATGGAACTGCAACAGTGGTGTAGTTGTAGCTGGTAGATTGGTCTAATCTTAGCTGATAGATAAGTGTGGGCTGTAGCTGCTACAGTGATCTTACTGTAGTTCCTAGAGAAGTCTTGGCTGTAGCTACTACAGCTGTCTAGTTATAGCTGCTAGAGTAGCCAAGAGTATAGCTGCTAAATTGGTCTAATTGTAGTTGCTGAAGTAGTCTGGGTTGTAGCTGCTGCAGTAGACTAGTTGTAGGTGCGCGAGTAGTCTGGGTTGTAGCTGCTAAAGTTATGTAGTTGTAGCTCATAGAGTAGTCGAGGCTTTAGCTGCTACTTTAGTCTAGTTGTAGCTTCTAAAGTGGACTAGTTGTAGTTGGTCGTGTAGTGCGGGCTCTAGCTGCGACATTAGTTTAGTTGTAGCTGACAGAGTATCTGGACTGTAGATGCTACAGTGGTCTGGTTGTAGCTACTAGAGTGGTCTGGGATGGAGCTGGTAGAGTGGTCTAGTTGTAGCTGGTAGAGTGGTCTGATTTTGGCTGATTAAGAAGTGTGGCTGTAGCTGCTACAGAGATCTTGATGTAGTTCTTGGAGTACTCCAGCCTATAGCTTCTACAATAGTCTAGCTCTAGCTGTTTAAGTAGTTAATGTTGTAGCAGCTAAAGTCTTCTAGTTGTGGCTGCTAGGATAGTCTTAGCTTTAGCTGCTACAGTGGTCTAGTTAGTGCTACTAAAGTGGACTAGTTGTACCAGCTACAGTTGTCCAGGCTCTAGCTGCTAGTGTGATTTAGTTGTTGCTCCAACAGTGGTCTAATTATACCTCACAGAGTAGTTTAGGTTGTAGCTGCTTCATTGGTTTACTTGTAGCTGACAGAGTAGTCTGGGCTGTAGCTGCTACAGTAGTCTAGTTGTAGCGGCTGCGGTAGTCGAAGATTTTATTGTTACAATGGTTTATTTGTAGCTGCTAGAGTTGTCAAGGTTGTGACTGCTAGAGTTGTCAAGGTTGTGACTGCTAGAGTAGACTAAGATGTAGCTGCTACACAGTTCTAGTTGTAGCTGCTAGCATAGCCTAGACTGAAGCTGCTACAGAGGTCTAGCAGTAGCTGCTACAGTAGTGTAGTTGTAACTGCTAGAGTAGTCTTGATTGTAGCTGCTACAGTGTTCTAGGTATAGCTGCTACAATAGTTTATTCTGTAGCTGCTACAGACATCTAGTAGTAGCTGCTTCAGTAGTGTAGTTGTAACTGCTACAGTAGTCTAAACTGTAGCTGCTAGAGTAATTTAGGATGAAATGAAAAGTGGTTTGGTTTTAGCTGATGGACTACAGTAGGCTGCAACTGCTACAGATGTCGAGCAGTAGCTGCTACAGTAGTGTAATTGTACATGCTAGAGTGGTCTGGGATGAAGCTGCTACAGTCGTCTAGCTGTAGCTGTTAGAGTGGTCAAATTTCAGCTGGAAAAGAAGACTGGGTTGTAGCTGCTACAGAGATCTAGTTGTAGTTCCTAGAAAAGTCTAGTATGTAACTACTATAGTGGTCTAGCTCTAGCTGCTTGAGTAGTCAAGGCTGTAGCTGCTACAGTGTTTTAGTTGTAGCTGCTAAAGTAGTCTGGACTGTAGATGCTACAGCAGACTACTTGTAGTCTGGGTTGTAGTTACTAAAGTAGTCTAGCCTTTAGCTGCTACAGCGGTCTAGTTGTCTCACACACTTTACCAAACTCAGTCACCAGCTTCTGCAGTTTCTCACATGAATCAGCCACCAGCGCTGTATCATCAGCGAACAACAACTGACTCACTTCCCAAGCTCTCTCATCCACAACAGACTGCATACTTGCCCCTCTCTCCAAAACTCTTACATTCACCTCCCATTCAACCCATCCATAAACAAATTAAACAACCATGGAGATATCACGCACCCCTGCCGCAAACCGACATTTACTGGGAACCAATCACTTTCCTCTCTTCCTACTCGTACACATGCCTTACATCCTCGATAAAAAAAAAGACTTTTCACTGCTTTTAGAACTTACCTCCCACACCATATACTCTTAATACCTTCCACAAAACATCTCCATCAACCCTATCATCTTTCTCCAGGTCCATAGATGCTATATACAAATCCATTTGCTTTTCTAAGTATTTCTCACATACATTCTTCAAAGCAAACACCTAATCCACAAATCCTCTACCACTTCTGAAACCACACTGCTTTTCCCCTATCTGATGCTCTGTACATGCCTTTACCCTCTCAATCAATACCCTTCCATACAATTTCCCAGGAATATTCAACAAACTTATGCCTCTCTAGATTGTACAATGGCACTATGCATGCATTTCGCCAATCCTCAGGCACCTTACCATAGTACATACATACATACATACATTAAAAATCCTTATCAACCAGTTAACAACACAGTCACCCCCTTTCCTTAATAAATTAAGTTGCAATACCAACCAATCCAGCCGCCTTGCGGGATTTCATATTTCGCAAAGCTTTCACCATCTTTCCTCTCTTAACCAAACTATTCTCCCAGACCCTCTCACTTCTCACACTACTGTGACCAAAACACCCTAAATCTATTACTCTATCATCAAACACATTCAGCAGATCTTCAAGATACTCATTCCATCTCCTTCTCACATCACCACTACAGTTATCACTTCCCATTTGCCCCCTTCACTGATGTTCCCATTTGTTCTCTTGTCTTTCGCTCGTTATTTACCTCCTTCCAAAGCATCTTTTTACTCTCCCTAACGTTTAATGACATTCTTTCACCCCAACTTTCATTTACCCTATTTTTCAACCCTTGCACCTTTCTCTTGACCTCCTGCTGCTTTCTCTTATACATCTCCCAGTCAGTTGCACTCCTTCCTTGTAAGTATCGTCCACATACATCACTTTTCTCTTTCACTACCAACTTTGCTTCTCCAGCCAACCACTTAATACCCTATCTAATTTGCCCACCTCCCACCTATAGCTGATGATAGGTGAGAAAGAATACTTCCCACTTATTCCACCCCGTTTCGTAAAGGGCGACTAAAGGGGGAGGGAGCAAGGAACCGGAAACCCTCCCTTCCTTGTAGTTTAACTTTTTTAAAAGGGGAAACAGAAGGAGTCATGCAGGGAGTGCTCATCCTCCTCGAAGGCTCAGACTTGGGTGTCTGAATGTGTGTGGATGCAACCAAGATTAGAAGGAGAGATATGTAGTATGTTTGAGGAAAGAAACATGGATATTCTGGCTCTGAGTGAAACGACGCTCAATGGTGAAGGGGAAGAATGTTTGGAAACGTCTCTGGAGCAAAGTTAGAGGTTGGTGAGAGGACAAGAATAAAGGAAGGGGTAGCACTACTACTGAAACAGGAGTTGCAGGAGTGTGTGATAGAGTGTAAGAAAGTAAATTCTAGATTGATGTGGGTAAAACTGAAGCTAGATGGAAAGAGATGCGTGATTATTGGTGCTTATGCACCTGGTGATGAAAAGAAAGATCTTGAGGGGCAAGTGTTTTGGGAGCAGTTGGGTGAGTATGTCAGCAGCTTTGATGTACGAGACCAGGTTATAGTGATGGTGATTTAAATGCGAAAGTGAGTAATGTGGCAGATGAGGGTATGATTGGTGTACATGAGGTGTTCAATGTTGTGAATAGAAATGGAAGAGAGCTTGTGGATTTGTGTGCTGGTAAAAGACTAGTGATGGGGAATACCTGGTTAAATTGAGAGATACACATGAATATATGTATGCGAATAGGATCGATGGTCAAAGGGCACTATTGGATTACGTGTTAATTGATTTTCATGTGAAGGAGAGACGTTTGGATGTTAGTGTACTGAGAGGGGCAGCTTGAGGGATGCCTGATCACTATCTAGTGGAGGAGAAGGTGAGGATTTGTAGAGGTTTTCAGAAAAGAAGAGAGAATGTTGGGGAGAAGAGAGTGGGGAGAGTAAGTGAGTTTGGAAAGGAGACTTATGTGAGGAAGTACCGGGAGAGATTGAGTGTAGAATGACAAAAGGTGAGAGCAAATGACGTGAGGGGAGTGTGTGAGGAATGGGATGTATTTAGGGAAGAAGTGATGGCTTGCGCAAAAGATGCATGTGGCATGAGAAAGGTGGGAGGTGGGCAGATTAGAAAGGGTAGTGAATGGTGGGATGAAGAAGTAAAATTGTTATTGAAAGAGGAAAGAGAGACATTAGGACGATACTTTCAAGGAAAGAGTGCAAATGACAGGGAGGTGTATAAAAAAAGATAGCAGCAGGAGGTCAAGAGGAAAGTGCAAGGGTTGAAAAAGAGGGCAAATGATAGATGGGATGAGAGAGTATCATCAAACTTTAAGGAAAATGAAAAGATGTTTTAGAAGGAGGTGAATAACGTGCATAAGACAAGAGAACAAATTGGAACATCGGTGACGGGGGAAAGTGATGAAATGATAAGGAGATGGAGAGGTTTGTTGAATGTGTTTGATGATAGGGTGGTAGATATAGGGTGTTTTGGTCGGAGTGGTGAGCACAGACAGACGTCAGGGAGAATACTTTGATTAAGAGAGAAAAGGTATTGAAAGCTTTGTGGAAGATGAAATCCGGCAAGGTGGCGAGTTTGGATGGTATTGCAGTTGAATTTGATAAAAAGGGGTGACTGTGTTGTTGATTAGTTGGTAAGGATATTCATTGTATGTATGGCTCATGGTGCAGTACCCGAGGACTGGCGAAATGCATGCATAGTGCCATTGTACAAAAGCAAAAGGGATAAAGGTGAGTGTTCAAATTAAAGAAGTATAAGTTTGTTGAGCATTCCTGAGAAATTATATGGGAGGGTATTGATTGAGAGGGTGAAGGCATGTACAGAGCATCAGATTGGGGAAGAGCAATGTGTTTTCAGAAGTGGTAGAGGATGTGTGGATCAGGTGTTTTATTCGAAGGATGTGCGTGAGAAATACTTAGAAAAACAGATGGAATTGTATGCAACATATATGAATCTGGAGAAGGCATGAGATTGGGTTGATAGAGATGCTTTGTGAAAGGTTTTAAGAGTATATGGTGTGGGAGCTAAGTTGCTAGAAGCAGTGGAAAGTTCTTACCAAGAATGTAAGGCATGTGTACGAGTAGGGAGAGAGGAAAGTGATTGGTTCCCAGTGAATGTCGGTCTGCGGCAGGGGTGTGTAATGTCCTCATGGTTGTTTAATTTGCTTATGGATAGGGTGGTTAGAGAGGTAAAAACAAGAGTTTTGGAGAGAGGGGCGAGTATGCAGTCCGCTGGGGATGAGAGGGCTCGGAAAGAAAACCAGTTGTTGTTCGTTGATGATACATCTCTAGTGCCTGACTCGAGTGAGGAACTGCAGAAGGTGATGACTGAGTTTGGAAAAGTGTGTTAAAGGAGAAAGTTGAAAGATAATGTGGATAAGAGCAAGGTTATTCGGCACAGTAGGGTTGAGGGACAAGTTAATTGGGATGTAAGTTTCAGTGGAGAAAAATTGGACTAAGTGAAGTGTTTTTGATATCTGGGAGGGGACTTAGCAGCAGTTGGAACCATGGAAGCGGAAGCTAGTCACAGGGTGAGGAAGGGGGCGAAGGTTCTGGGAGCGTTGAAGAATGTGTGGAAGGAAAGAACGTTATCTTGGAAAGCAAAAATTGTTATGCCTGAAGGAATAGTGGTTCCAACAATATTACATGGTTGCGAGGCTTGGGCTATAGATAGAGTTGTACGGAGGAGGGTGGATGTGTTGGAAATGAAATGTTTGAGGATAATATGTGGTGTGAAGAGTTTTGATCGAGTAAGCAATGAAAGAGTAAGAGAGATGTGTGGTAATAAAAAGAGTGTGGTTGAGAGAGCAGAAGAGGGTGTGTTGAAATGGTTTGGACATGTGGAGAGAATGAGTGAGGAAAGATTAACAAAGAGGATACATATGTGTCAGAGGTGAAGGGAACAAGGAGAAGCGGGAGACTAAATAAGAGGTGGAAGGATGGAGTGAAAAAAGATTTTGAGCGATCAGGGCCTGAATACACAGGAGGGTAAGAAGCGTGCAAGGAATGGATTGAAATGGAACGATGTGGTATACTGTGGTCGACGTGCTGTCACTGGAGTTAACCAGGGCATGAGAAGCGTCTGGGGTAAACCATGGAAAGTTTTGTGGGGCCTAGATGTGGATAGGGAGCTGTGGTTTCGGTGCATTACACGTGATAGCTATAGACTTAGTGTGAACAAAAGTGGCCTTTTTTGTCTGTTTTCCTGGCGCTACCTCGCTGAAGCAAGGGTCAGCGATGCTGTTTCCTGTGGAACAGTGTAGCGACAGGAGTAGATGAAGGCAAGGTTGTTTGATTAAGTAATGAAAGGGTAAGAAAGATGTGAGGTAATAAAATGCGTGTGGTTGAGAAAGCAGGAGAGGGTGTGTTGAAATTGTTCGGTCACATGGAAAGAATGAGTGAGGAAAGATTGACAAAGAGGATATAAGTGTCAGAGGTGAAGGGAACGAGGTTGAGTGGGAGACCAAATTGGAGGTGGAAGGTTGGAGTGAAAAATATTTTGAGCGATTAGGGCAGGGACATACAGGAGGGTGAAAGGCGTGCAAGGAATAGAGTAAATTGGAACGATATGGTATACCGGGGTCGACTTGCTGTCATTGGACTGAATCAGGATATGTAAAGCGTCTCGGGTAAGCCATAGAAAGTTTTGTTGGGCCTAAATGCGGAAAGGAAGCCGTGGTTTGAGTGCATTACACATGACAGCTAGAGACTGAGTGTGAACGAGTGTGCCCATTTTTGTCTGTTCCTGGAGCTGCCTTCCTGGAGGTGGGTGGGGCAATGCTATTTCGTGTGTTCCAGGGTGGTGACGAAAATGTCTATATATATGAATGTTATACGATGAAATGTTAGTGTGAGTCTACGTGCGTGTGTGGACGTTT
>NC_092266.1:5958751-5965150 GCF_036320965.1 Panulirus ornatus
CACTCCCGGCACACATCGATCATCATCACCACACTCCCGGCACATATACACCACACTCCCGGCACATCACCACCACTCCCGGCACAACACCACCTCACTCCCGGCACAATTGATCATCACCAGCACCTCCGGCACACATTGATCATCACCACCACACTCCCGGAAACCTTTTGATCATCACCACCACACTCCCGGCACACATTGATCATTCACCACCATATCCCGGCACAATTGATCAACACCACCACACTCCCGGACACATTCATCATCACCACCACACTCCCGGCAATCACCACCACACTCCGGCACACATTAACATCACCACCACACTCCGGCCCCACTTTGGGATCATCACCACCACAATCCCGGAACATCACCACCACACTTCCGGCACAAATTGATCATCACCACCCCCACTCCCGGCACCTTTTGATCATCACCACCCACACTGCGGCACATCACCACCACACCCCCGGGATACACATTGATCATCACCATCAAAATCCCGCACACATTTTTTCATAACCACCACACTCCCGGCACTTTCACCTCACACTCCCGGAACCACACCACCACACTCCCGGCAACACATTGATCATCACCATAGACTTCCCGGCACATCACCCCCACACTCCCGGCACACATTGGATCATCACCACCACACTCCGGCACACATTGGTCATCATCCCACTCCCGCCACATCACCACCACCTCCGGTACACATTGATCATCACCACCAACCCCGGGTTTTACACTTTAAATTCATCACACCACACTCCCGGCACACATTGATTCATCAACACCACAACTCCCGGCACACTTTGATCATCACCACCACACTCCGGCACATCACCACCACACTCCCGGCACCATTGATCTTTCACCACCACACTCCCGGCACACATTGATCATTACGAACCCCACTCCCGGCACATCCCCAAACACACTTCCGGCCAAAATTGATCATCACCACCAAACCCCCGGCACACATTGTTATCCCATCACACCCCCGGCACATCCCATCACAATCCCGCACATCACCACCCCCAATCCGGCACACATTGATCATCACCCCCACACGTCCGACACATCACCCCACAATCCCGGCAAAACCATTGATCATCACCACCACACCCCGGCACAAATTGATCTCATCACCACACTCCCGGCACTAAACCACAAAATCCTGCAAATCACCCAACTCCGGCACATCACAACCAACATACCGGCACACTTGATCATCCCTCACATCCCGGCCACACATTGATCATCACCACCACACTCCCGGCACACATTGATCATCACCACCACACTCCCGGATCACATTGATCATCACCACCCCCACTCCCGGCACACATTGTCATCACCACCACACTCCCGGCACATCACCACCACACTGGGCACACATGTTTAAACCACCCACTCCCGGCACATCACCACCACACTCCCGGCACACACTGATCATCCCCACCACACCCCCGGGCCCACCATTGATCACCCACACCACTTCCGTCACTCCCCACCACTTCGGTACACATTGATCATAAACCACTAAACACCGGCACACATTAATCTTTCCCCACCACACTCCCGGACATCCCCACCACTCCCGGCACACATTGATTCATACCACCACATACCGGCACACATTGATCATCACCACCACACTCCCGGCAATCACACCACACCCCCCGGCACACATTGATCATACCACCACACTCCCGGCACAACATTGGATCATCACCCCACATTTCCGGCACACATTGTTCATCCCACCACAACACCCGGCACATCACCACCACACTTCCGGCACACAATGACCCATCAGAAACCACACTCCCGGCAACAATTGATATCATCACCACACTCCGGACTCACCACCACTACCCCCGGGCAACACATGATCATCTATCACACTCCCGGCCATCACCACCACACCCGGGGCAAACATTGTAATCACCACCACAATCCCGGCACCCCTTAAATCATCACCACCACACTCCCGGCACATCACCACCACACTTCCGGCAACTTTGTTCATCACCACCCACTCCGGCACATCACCCCCCAAAATCGGCACACACTGATCATCTACCACCACTCCCGGCCCACATTGTTTCATCACCAAACCACACACTGATCATCACCCCCACACTCCCGGCACATCACACCACCCCCTCCCGACACATCACCCCCACAACCCCGGACACATTGATCATCACCCCCAAACCTCCGGCACACTTGGGTCATCATCACCACACTCCCGGCACATAACCACCAAAACTCCTGCCACCCCATTGATCATCCCCATCACACTCCGGCACACACCACCACATCCCGGCACACTTGATCATCACCACCACACTCCCGGACACATTGGTTCATCCCCACCACACTCCCGGCACACATTGATAATCACCACCAAAACCCCCGGACACATTGATCTTTCACCACCACACTCCCGGCACATATTGATCACCCACCACCCCATTTCCCGGCACATCCCAAACACACCCCCGGAAACATTGAACATTCACCACCACCCTCCCGGCAACATTGATCATCACCACCACAACCCCCGGCACATCACCAACACCTTCCGGCACACATCATCATCAACACCACACTCCGGCAAAACATTGATATCACCCCCCACACTCCCGGCAATCACCACCACACCCCCGGGGGAACACATTGATCATCACCACCAAGCTCCCGGCAACCATTGATCTTTCCCAAAACCCACAATCTCGGCACATCCCCATCACACTCCCGGCATATCCCCAAAACCACTACCCGGGAACATTGATCATCACCATCACACTCCCGGCAATCACCCAACACCCCGGCACACATTGATCATCACCCCCCACACTCCCGGCACACGTTGATCTTCACCACCCCCCTCCGCCGGCACACAATTGATCATCACCACCACACTCAAGGCCCACATTGCTCTTCACCCCCACACCCGGCACACATTAATCATCACCTTCACACCCCCGGCACACATTGATCATCAACACCACCCCCCGGCACACATTACCCTCCCACCACACTCCGGCACCATCACCACCACACTCCCAGCACACATTGATCATTTCACCGGGACCAACATTTCCCCCGCCACTCACCACCACACTCCCGGCACACATTTTCATCACCATCCCCACTCCCGGCACACATTGATCATCAACACCACACTCCCGGCACACTTTGATCATCACCACCACACTCCCGGCACATCACCACCACACTGGGGGGCACACATTGATCATCCGACACATTCACGGCACATCACCCCCACACTTCCGGCACTCATTGATCATCCCCACCCATTGATCTTCACCACCACACTCCCGGCACACATTGATCCCCACCACCCACTCCCGCCACACATTGATCATCACACCACACTCCCGGCTACGTTGCTCATCACCACCACACTCCCGGCACCCATTGATCATCACCACCACACTCCCGCACACATTGATCTTCATCACCAACTCCGGCACATCACCCCACACTCCCGGCACCTTTGATCATTCACCCATCACACTCCCGCACATTCACCACCACATCCCGGCACAAAAATTAATCATCACCACCACACTGCGGCACACATTGATCATCACCACCACCACTCCCGGCACTCACCAACACACTCCCGGAACATCATCACCACACTCCGGCCCAAATATTGATCACATCACCACACCCCCGGGCAATCACCACCACACTCCCGGCACTTGACCACCCCCACCCCCGGGCCCACTCATTGATGATAACCACCACCTCCCGCACACGTGTCTTCACCACCCCCTTACGGGCACATATTGATCATCACCACCACACTCCCGGCACCATTGATCATCACCACCAAACTCCCGGCACACATTGATATCATCACCCCACACTTCCGGCACATCACAACCACACCCCCGGCACACATTGATCACCCACCACCACACTCCCGGCACACATTGATCATCTTTCACCACACCCCCGGCAATACCACCACACTCCCGGCACATCACCCACACTTCCCGGAAACCATCCCCAAACCAAAACTCCCGGCAAAACTTTGATCATCACCCCCACACTCCCGGCACACATTGATCATCACCACCAAACTCCGGCACACATTGTCATCACCACCACACTCCCCGTACACATTGATCATCACCACCACACTCCCGGCACACTTTTGATAAACACCACCAAACCCCCGGGCACATCACCACACTCCGGCACACTTGATCATCCCCCACACTCCGCCCAAAATTGATCATCACCACCACACTCCCGGCACATCTCCACCAAAACTTCCGGCACACATTGATCATCACCCCACACTCCCGGCAAAACATTCTCATCCCATCACACTCCGGCAGATCACCACCACACTCCCGGAACACTTTGGGTTCTTCACCAACACACTCCCGTCCCACTTGATCATCCCCCACCACACTCCCGCACTTCCCCAAACCACACTCCGGCACACATTGATACTCCCACCACACTCCCGGCACAAATTGATTTTCATCACCACAATCCCGGAAACATCACCACCACACCCGGCCACATCACCACCACCTCCCGGCCCCTTAAAACCCACATTACCGGCCACCACATTGATCATCACACCACCTCCCGAGACCAAAATGATCATCCCCACCACACCCCCGGGCCACCATTGATCATACACCACACTCACGAACACATTGATCATCCCCAAACAAAACTCCGGAAACACATTGATCATCACCACCACACTCCCGGCACATCACCACCACACTTCCGGCACCACATTGATAAAAACCCCAACACACCCCCCGGCACATCATCACCACATCCCGGGCCCACACTGATCATCCATACCACATCCGGCAAAACATTGATCAATCACCACCACCCCCCCCGGGCACACATTGTTTCATCACCACCACACTCCCGGCACACTTTTGATCTTCACCAACACACTCCCGGCACACGGTGGATCATCACCACCACACTCCCGGCACACATTGATCATCCCACCACACTCCCGGCACTTTCACCCCCATTCCCGGCACACATTAAATAAATCATCCAAAACCAACTCCCGGCTTATCCCACCACACTCCCGCACTCACCACACAACTCCCCGGCACCACTTGATCTCACCACCACACCCCCCGCACACATTGATCATCATCACCCACTCCCGGCAATCAACACCACACCCCCGGGCACACTTTGATCATCACCAGGGACCACTCCCGGCACATCACCACCACACTCCCGGCACACATTAATCATCACCACCACACTCGCGGCACACATTGTCATCACCACCCCTCCCGCACATCACCACCCCCTTTCCGGAAATTTCCACCACCCACTCCCGGCCCCAAATTGATCATCATCACCACCCTCCCGGCAAAATACCACCATACTCCCGGCACATTCACCACCACACCCCCCCCGGTACTCATGATGATCACCACCACACTCCCGGCACACAGTAAATCATCACCCCCCACACTCCGGGCACACATTGATCATCACCACCACACTCCGGAACAATTGATCATCACCACCACATCCGGCACTCATTGATCATCATCACCCCACATTTCCCGGCACATCACCACCCACTCCCGGCCCCCCTTGATCACCCACACACACTCCCGGCACCATTGATCTCACACCACACCCGGCACATCACCACCACACCCCCGGCACTAAACCCCCACACCCCGGCACATCACCCCACACTCCCGGCAAACATTGATCATCACCCCCACACTCCCGGCACACTTGTCATCACCACCACATCCGGCAAAATTTGATCATCACCTCCACACTCCGTCACACATTGATCATCACCACCACACTCCGGACATCCCCACCACACCCCCGGGCACCCCTTGTACTCACCACCACACCCCCGGCACAATTGATATCATCACCACACCCCCGGCACTTCACCACCACACTCCGGCACATCACCACCACACTCCCGGCACACTCACCACACCCCCCGGGCCCAACATGGAATCACCAGCCACACTCCCGGCACGAATTGATAAATCATACCACACTCCCGGCACTCAACCACCACACTCCCTGCACATCCCCACCACACTCCAGCCCCACCCCCAAACACTACCGGCACACATTGATCTTCACCCACACTCCGAGACACATTGATCTTCACCACCACACACCCCGGGCCCCAAAACATTGATCATCACCACCACACTCCCGGCACACATTGATCATCACCCTCCACACTCCCGTCACCATTGTCATCACCACCACACTCCGGCCATTCACCACCACACTCGGCCCACACATTGAACTAAACCACCACACCCCCGGGCCCACAATGATCATCATCACCACATCCGGCAC
>NC_092266.1:5965250-6042750 GCF_036320965.1 Panulirus ornatus
ACTCATCTTCATGTGACCAAACCACTTCAAAACACACTCTTCTGCTCTCTCAACCACGCTCTTTTTTTATTTCCACACATCTCTCTTACCCTTACGTTACTTACTCGATCAAACCACCTCACACCACACATTGTCCTCAAACATCTCATTTCCAGCACATCCATCCTCCTGCGCACAACTCTATCCATAGCCCACACCTCGCAACCATACAACAGTGTTGGAACCACTATTCCTTCAAACATACCCATTTTTGCTTTCCGAAATAATTTATCTCGACTTCCACACATTCTTCAAGGCTCCAGAATTTTCGCCCCCTCCCCCACCTATGATTCCACTTCGCTTCCATGGTTTCCATCCGCTGCCAGGTCAATACCAGATATCTAAAACACTTTACTTCCTCCAGTTTTTCTCCATTCAAACTCACCTCCCAATTGACTTGGACATCAACATTCACTATGTACCTAATAACCTTGCTTTATTCCACCATTTACTCTTAACTTTCTTCTTTCACACACTTTACCAAACTCAGTCACCAGCTTCTGCAGTTTCTCACATGAATCAGCCACCAGCGCTGTATCATCAGCGAACAACAACTGACTCACTTCCCAAGCTCTCTCATCCCCAACAGACTTCATACTTGCCCCTCTTTCCAAAACTCTTGCATTCACCTCCCTAACAACCCCATCCATAAATAAATTAAACAACCATGGAGACATCACACACCCCTGCCGCAAACCTACATTCACTGAGAACCAATCACTTTCCTCTCTTCCTACACGTACACATGCCTTACATCCTCGATAAAAACTTTTCACTGCTTCTAACAACTTGCCTCCCACACCATATATTCTTAATACCTTCCACAGAGCATCTCTATCATCTCTATAATATGCCTTCTCCAGATCCATAAATGCTACATACAAATCCATTTGCTTTTCTAAGTATTTCTCACATACATTCTTCAAAGCAATATTGTAATGTCTTATAAATACAAATATTAATCATATACATTCTATGGTAATGTTATAGTAATACAAACATGTATATATACATTCCATGGTAATCTGATAATTGCACAAGCATGTATCATATACATTCAATTGTAATTTGTGAGTAATACAAAAATGTACCACATACATTCTGTGGGAATCTGATAGTAATACCAACATGTATCATATACATTCTATCATCATCTGATAATAATGCAAACATGTATCATATATATTCTATGGTAATCTGATAGTACTTCACACATGTATTATATATATTCCATGGTAATCTGATAGTAATGGAAAAATGTATCATATACATTCAGTAGTAATCTGATAGTAATGGAAATATGTATTGTATTCATTCTATCATAATATGATAGTAATACAAACATGTATCATATACACTCTATAGCAATCCAATAGTAATACAAATATTTATCATGTACATTCTATGGTAATCTGATGTTGATACAAACTTGTTTCATATACATGCTATGGACATCTGATAGTAATACAAACATGTATCATATACATTGTATGGTAATATAATCGTGTATCATATACATTCTATGGTAATCTGATAGTTATATAAACATGTATCATATACATTCTATGGTAACCTGTTAGTAATACAAACATGTATCATACTGATTCTCTGGTAATCTGATACTGATGCAATTGTGTATCATACATATTGTTTTAAAATCTATTAGTAATGAAACATTTATCATATAAGTTCTATGGTAGGCTGATAGTAATGGAAAGTTGTATCATATAGATTGTATGGTAAACTGATGTTAATAAAAACATGTATTATATACATTCTATGGTAATCTGATAGTAATACAAACATGTATCAATTACATTCTACGGTTATCTGATAGTAAATCCAACATATATCATATATAGTGTATGGTAATCTGATCGTAATAAAAACATGTATCATATACATTGTATTGTAATCTGATAGTAATAGAAACCTGTATCTATACATTGTATGGTAATCTGATAGAAATAGAAAAATATATCTTATACATTGTTTGGTAATCTGATAGTAAAACAAACATATGTCATATACAATGCGTGGTAATGTGATATAAATACAAATAAGTATCATATACATCAGCATGGTGAGCTGAGAGTATTACAAACATGCATCATATACATTCTACGGTCATCTAATAATTACTTAAACATGAATAATATACATTCTAAGGTAATCTGAAAGTAATAGAAGCATGTATCATGTACATTCTATCGTAAACATGTATTATATACATTCTATTTTAATCGCATATTAATACAAACAGAATCTTATACATCATATGGTAATCTGATAGTAATGGAAACGTGTATCTTATATATTGTATGGTAACCTGATAGTAATACAAACAAGTATCCTATAAATTCTATGGTAATCTGATAGTAATGGAAACATGTATCATGTACATTGTCTAGTAATATGATGACAGTAATACAAACATGTATCATATATATTGTATGATGATCTGATAAGAATACAAACACATATCATTGTACAAAGGCAAAGGGGATAAAGGTGAGTGTTCAAATTACAGAGGTATAAGTCTGTTGAGTATTTCTGGGAAATTATATGGGAGGGTATTGATTGAGAGGGTGAAGGCATGTACAGAGCATCAGATTGGGGAAGAGCAGTGTGGTTTCAGAAGAGGTAGAAGATGTGTGGATTAGTGTTTGCTTTGAAGAATGTATGTGAGAAATACTTAGAAAAACAAATGGATTTGTATGTAGCATCTATGGATCTGGAGAAGGCATCTGATAGAGTTGATAGAGATGCTCTGTGGAAGGTATTAAGAGTATATGGTGTGGGAGGTAAGTTGCTAGAAGCAGTGAAAAGTTTTTATCGAGGATGTAAGGCATGTGTACGTGTAGGAAGAGAGGAAAGTGATTGGTTCTCAGTGAATGTAGGTTTGCGGCAGGGGTGTGTGATGTCTCCATGGTTGTTTGATTTGTTTATGGATGGAGTTGTTAGGGAGGTGAATGCAAGAATTTTGGAGAGAGGGACAAGTATGCAGTCTGTTGTAGAAGAGAGGGCTTGGTAAAGTGAGTGCAAGAAGAAAGCTGAGAGTAAATGTGAATAAGAGCACGGTTATTAGGTTCAGTAGGGTTGAAGGACAAGTAAATCGGGAGGTGAGTTTGAATGGAGAAAAAGTGGAGGAAGTGAAGTGTTTTAGATACCTGGGATTGGATTTGGCAGCGAATGGAACCATGGAAGTGAAAGTGAGTCACAGGGTGGGGGAGGGGGTGAAGGTTCTGGGAGCGTTGAAGAATGTGTGGAAGGCAAGAACGTTATCTCAGAGAGCAAAAATGGGTATGTTTGAAGGAATAGTGGTTCCAACAATGTTATATGGTTGTGAGGCATGGGCTATAGATAGGGTTGTGCGGAGAAGGGTGGATGTGTTGGAAATGACATGTTTGAGGACAATATGTGGTGTAAGGTGGTTTGATCAAGTAAGCGATGAAAGGGTGAGAGAGATGTGTGGTAATAGAGAGAGTGTGGTTAAGAGAGCAGAAGAACATGTATTGAAATGGTTTGGTCACATGGAGAGAATGAGTGAGGAAAGATTGACATAGAGGATATATGTGTCAGAGGGGGAGGGAACGAGGAGAAGTGGGAGACCAAATTGGAGGTGGAAGGATGGAGCGAAAAAGATTTTGAGCGATCAGGACCTGAACATACAGGAGGGTGAAAGGCGCGCAAGGAATAAAGTGAATTGGAATGATGTGGTATACCGGGGTTGACGTGCTGTGAATGGATTGGATCAGGGCATGTGAAGCATCTGAGGTAAACCATGGAAAGTTTTATGGATCCTGGATGTGGAAAGGGAGCTGTGGGTTCAGTGCATTACACATGACAGATAGAGACTGAGTGTGAACGAATGTGGCCTTTTTTCCTTTCCAAGCGCTACTTCGTGGGGGGAGTGTGGATGCTATTTCATGTGTGGCGGGGTGGTGACGGGAATGAATAAAGGCAGGAAATATGAATTATGTACATGTGTATATATGTATATGTCTGTGTATGTATATATATGTATATGTTGAAATGTATAGGTATGTATATGTGTGGTGTGGATGTGTATGTCTTTACATGTGTATGTGGGTAGGTTAGGCCATTCTTTCATCTGTTTCCTTGCGCTACCTCACTAACGCGGGAGACAGCGAAAAAGTATTATAAATAAGGAAAGAAATACATATCATATAAATCTATTGTAATCTTACAGTAATACAAACATGTATCATGTGCTTAGTATGATAATCTGGTAGCAATACAAACATGTATCATATACATTCTATGGTAAATTTGTAGTGATACAAACATGTATCATATACATTCTGTGGTAATCTAATAGTGGTATAAACGTGTATATATATTGTATGGTAATCTGATAGTAATGCAAACATGTATCATATACATACTATGGTAATCAGATAGTAATGCAAACATGTATCATATACATACTATGGTAATCTGATAGTAATGCAAACATGTATCATATACATTCAATGGTAATCTGATAGCAATGCAAACATGTATCACATACATTCTACAGTATTCTGATAGTAATACAAATATGTATCATATATATTCTTTGGGGCTCTGATAGCAATACAAACATTTATCAAATCTGATAGTAATACAAACATATATTGTATACTATTTATCTATTATTTTGCTTTGTCGCTGTCTCCCGCGTTAGCGAGGTAGCGCAAGGAAACAGACGAAAGAATGGCCCAACCCGCCCACATACACATGTATATACATACACGTCCACACACGCAAATATACATACCTATACATCTCAATGTACACATATATATATACACACACACATATACATATATACACATGTACATAATTCATACTGTCTGCCTTTATTTGTTCCCATCGCCACCCCGCCACACATGGAACAACAACCCCCTCCCCCCTCATGTGTGCGAGGTAGCGCTAGGAAAAGACACCAAAGGCCCCATTCGTTCACACTGTCTCTAGCTGTCATGTAACAATGCACTGAAACCACAGCTCCCTTTCCACATCCAGGCCCCACACAACTTTCCATGGTTTACCCCAGACGCTTCACATACCCTGGTTCAATCCACTGACAGCACATTGACCCCGGTATACCACATCATTCCAATTCACTCTATTCCTTGCACACCTTTCACCCTCCTGCATGTTCAGGCCCCTATCACTCAAAATCTTTTTCACTCCATCTTTCCACCTCCAATTTGGTCTCCCACTTCTCCTCGTTCCCTCCACCTCTGACACATATATCCTCTTGGTCAATCTTTCCTCACTCATTCTCTCCATGTGACCAAACCACTTCAAAACACCCTCTTCTGCTCTCTCAACCACACTCTTTTTATTTCCACACATCTCTCTTACCCTTAAATTACATACTCGATCAAACCACCTCACACCACATATTGTCCTCAAACATCTCATTTCCAGCACATCCATCCTCCTGCGCACAACTCTATTCATAGCCCACGCCTCGCAACCATACAACATTGTTTGAACCACTATTCCTTCAAACATACCCATTTTTGCTTTCCGAGATAATGTTCTCGACTTCCAAACATACTTCAAGGCTCCCAGAATTTTTGCCCCCTCCCCCACCCTATGATTCACTTCCGCTTCCATGGTTCCATCCGCTGCCAGATCCACTCCCAGATATCTAAATCACTTTACTTCCTCCAGTTTTTCTCCATTCAAACTTACCTCCCAATTGACTTGACCCTCAACCCTACTGTACCTAATAACCTTGCTCTTATTCACATTTACTCTTAACTTTCTTCTTTCACACACTTTACCAAACTCAGTCACCAGCTTCTGCAGTTTCGTACATGAATCAGCCACCAGCGCTGTATCATCAGCGAACAACAACTGACTCACTTCCCAAGCTCTCTCATCTACAACAGACTGCATACTTGCCCCTCTTTCCAAAACTCTTGCATTCACCTCCCTAACAACCCCATCCATAAACAAATTAAACAACCATGGAGACATCACACACCCCTGCCGCAAACCTACATTCACTGAGAACCAATCACTTTCCTCTCTTCCTACACGTACACATGCCTTACCTCCTCGATAAAAACTTTTCACTGCTTCTAACAACTTGCCTCCCACACCATATATTCTTAAAACCTTCCACAGAGCATCTCTATCAACTCTATCATATGCCTTCTCCAGATCTATAAATGCTACATACAAATCCATTTGTTTGTCTAAGTATTTCTCACATACATTCTTCAAAGCAAACACCTGATCCACACATCCTCTACCACTTCTGAAACAACACTGCTCTTCCCCAATCTGATGCTCTGTACATGCCTTCACCCTCTCAATCAATACCCTCCCATATAATTTACCAGGAATACTCAACAAACTTATACCTCTGTAATTTGAGCACTCACTCTTATCCCCTTTGCCTTTGTACAATGGCACTATGCAAGCATTCCGCCAATCCTCAGGCACCTCACCATGAATCATACACACATTAAATAACCTTACCAACAAGTCAACAATACAGTCACCCCCTTTTTTAATAAATTCCACTGCAATACCATCCAAACCTGCTGCCTTGCCGGCTTTCATCTTCCGTAAAGCTTTTACTACCTCTTCTCTATTTACCAAATCATTTTCCCTAACCCTCTCACTTTGCACACCACCTCGACCAAAACACCCTATATCTGCCACTCTATCATCAAACACATTCAACAAACCTTCAAAATACTCACTCCATCTCCTTCTCACATCACCACTACTTGTTGTCACCTCCCCATTTGCGCCCTTCACTGAAGTTCCCATTTGCTCCCTTGTCTTACGCACTTTATTTACCTCCTTCCAAAACATCTTTTTATTCTCCCTGAAATTTAATGATACTCTCTCACCCCAACTCTCATTTGCCCTCTTTTTCACCTCTTGCACCTTTCTCTTGACCTCCTGCCTCTTTCTTTTATACCTCTCCCACACATTTGCATTTTTTCCCTGCAAAAATCGTCCAAATGCCTCTCTCTTCTCTTTCACTAATAATCTTACTTCTTCATCCCACCACTCACTACCTTTTCTAATCAACCCACCTCCCACGCTTCTCATGCCACAAGCATCTTTTGCGCAAGCTATCACTGCTTACCTAAATACATCCCATTCCTCCCCCACTCCCCTTACCTCCTTTGTTCTCACCTTTTTCCATTCTGTACTCAGTCTCTCCTGGTACTTCCTCACACAAGTCTCCTTCCCAAGCTCACTTACTCTCACCACTCTCTTCACCCCAACATTCTCTCTTCTTTTCTGAAAACCCCCACAAATCTTCACCTTCGCCTCCACAAGATAATGATCAGACATCGCTCCAGTTGCACCTCTCAGCACATTAACATCCATAAGTCTCTCTTTCGTGCGTCTATCAATTAACACGTAATCCAATAACGCTCTCTGGCCATCTCTCCTACTTACATACGTATACTTATGTATATCTCGCTTTTTAAACTAGGTATTCTCTTCACCATTTCCACTTACAACACTGAACACTCCATGTATACCAATTATTCCCTCAGCTGCCACATTACTCACCTTTGCATTCAAATCACCCATCACTATAACCCGGTCTCGTGCATCAAAACCACTAACACACTCATTCAGCTGCTCCCAAAACACTTGCCTCCCATGATCTTTCTTCTCATGCCCAGGTGCATATGCACCAATAATCACCCATCTCTCTCCATCAACTTTCAGTTTTACCCATATCAATCTAGAATTTACTTTCTTACACTCTATCACATACTCCCACAACTGATTCAGGAGTAGTGCTACTCCTTCCCTTGCTCTTGTCCTCTCACTAACCCCTGACTTTACTCCCAAGACATTTCCAAACCACTCTTCCCCTTTACCCTTGAGCTTCGTTTCACTCAAAGCCAAAACATCCAGGTTCCTTTCCTCAAACATACTACCTATCTCTCCTTTTTTCTCATCTTGGTTACATCCACACACATTTAGACACCCCAGTCTGAGCCTTCGAGGAGGATGAGCACTCCCCGCGTGACACCTTCTTCTGGTTCCCCTCTTAGAAAGTTAAAATACAAGGAGGGGAGGGTTTCTGGCCCCCAGCTCCCGTCCCCTTTAGTAGCCTTCTACGACACGTGAGGAATGCGTGGGAAGTATTCTTTCTCCCCTATCCCCTATACATTCTACAGTAATCTGATGGTAATAAAAACATGTTTCTTACATATGCTATGGTAATTTGATGGTAATACAAACATGTATGATAAACTTTCTGTGGAAATCTAATGGTAATATAAACATTTATCATATCTATCTTATGGTAATGTGATGGTAATACAAACATGTATCACATACAACTTATAGTAATCTGATGGTAATACATGTGCATCATATACATTCAATAGTAATCTGATGGTAATACAAACATATGTCATATACATATTATGGTAATCTGATTGTAATCGAAATGAAATATACATTCTATGGTAATCTGACGGCAATACAAACATGCATCGTATACAATCTTTGGTAAGCTGATGGAAAATCAAACATGTATCATATACATTCTATGGTAATCTTATGGTAATACAAACATGGATCATATGCACTGTATGGTAATCTGATAGTAATACAAACATGTATCATATCCTTCCTATGGTAATATGATCTAATACAAACATATATCATATATATTCTCTGGTAATGTGATGGCAATACAAACATGCATTATATACATTCTATGGTAATCTGATGGTAGCACAAACATGTATCATATGCATTCTATGGTAATCTGAATACAAATATGCATGATGTACATTCTATGGTAATCTGAGAGTAACACAAATATGTATCAAATAAATTCTCTGGTAATCTGATAGTAATACAAAGATGTATCATATGCATTCTATGGCAATCTGATATTAGTAAAAATATATACATTCTATGGTATCTGATAGTAATGGAAACATGTATTATATACATTCTATGGTAATATGAAAGTAATGTAAACATGTCTCATATACATTCTATGGTAGTCTGATAGTACTGCAAACATGGATCATATACACTGTATTTGAATCAGGTAGTAATGCAAACATGTATCATATACTTTGTATGGTAATCTGATGGTAATGGAAACATGTATCATACACATTCTATGGTGATCTGCTAGTAATACAAACATGTATCATATACTTTGTAGGGCAATCTGATAGTATGACAAATATGTATCATATACATTATAAGGTATTCTGATAGTAATAGAAATATTTATCACATACATTGTTTGGTAATCTGATTGTAATACAAATATGTATCATATACATTGTATATGATATATGTATACATATATGTATACATATACATATATGTATACATATGTATACATTGTAAAACTGAAAGTTGATGGAGAGAGGTGGGTGATTATTGGTGCATATGCACCTGGGCATGAGAAGAAAGATCATGAGAGGCAAGTGTTTTGGGAGCAGCTGAATGAGTGTGTTAGTGGTTTTGATGCACGAGACGGGGTTATAGTGATGGGTGATTTGAATGCAAAGGTGAGTAATGTGGCAGTTGAGGGAATAATTGGTATACATGGAGTGTTCAGTGTTGTAAATGGAAATGGTGAAGAGCTTGTAGATTTATGTGCTGAAAAAGGACTGATGATTGGGAATACCTGGTTTAAAAAGCGAGATATACATAAGTATACTTATGTAAGTAGGAGAGATGGCCAGAGAGCGTTATTGGATTACGTGTTAATTGACAGGCATGCGAAAGAGAGACTTTTGGATGTTAATGTGCTGAGAGGTGCAACTGGAGGGATGTCTGATCATTATCTTGTGGAGGCTAAGGTGAAGATTTGTATGGGTTTTCAGAAAAGAAGAGTGAATGTTGGGGTGAAGAGGGTGGTGAGAGTAAGTGAGCTTGGGAAGGAGACCTGTGTGAGGAAGTACCAGGAGAGACTGAGTACAGAATGGAAAAAGGTGAGAACAATGGAAGTAAGGGGAGTGGGGGAGGAATGGGATGTATTTAGGGAATCAGTGATGGATTGCGCAAAAGATGCTTGTGGCATGAGAAGAGTGGGAGGTGGGTTGATTAGAAAGGGTAGTGAGTGGTGGGATGAAGAAGTAAGAGTATTAGTGAAAGAGAAGAGAGAGGCATTTGGACGATTTTTGCAGGGAAAAAATGCAATTGAGTGGGTGATGTATAAAAGAAAGAGACAGGAGGTCAAGAGAAAGGTGCAAGAGGTGAAAAAAAGGGCAAATGAGAGTTGGGGTGAGAGAGTATCATTAAATTTTAGGGAGAATAAAAAGATAAGTATAAGTATATCTGGGAGTGGATCTGGCAGTGGATGGAACCATGGAAGCGGAAGTGGATCATAGGGTGGGGGAGGGGGCGAAAATTCTGGGAGCCTTGAAGAATGTGTGGAAGTCGAGAACATTATCTCGGAAAGCAAAAATGGGTATGTTTGAAGGAATAGTGGTTCCAACAATGTTGTATGGTTGCGAGGCGTGGGCTATGGATAGAGTGGTGCGCAGGAGGATGGATGTGCTGGAAATGAGATATTTGAGGACAATGTGTGGTGTGAGGTGGTTTGATCGAGTAAGTAACGTAAGGGTAAGAGAGATGTGTGGAAATAAAAAGAGCGTGGTTGAGAGAGCAGAAGAGGGTGTTTTGAAATGGTTTGGGCACATGGAGAGAATGAGTGAGGAAAGATTGACCAAGAGGATATATGTGTCGGAGGTGGAGTGAACGAGGAGAAGAGGGAGACCAAATTGGAGGTGGAAAGATGGAGTGAAAAAGATTTTGTGTGATCGGGGCCTGAACATGCAGGAGGGTGAAAGGAGGGCAAGGAATAGAGTGAATTGGAGCGATGTGGTATACCGGGGTTGACGTGCTGTCAGTGGATTGAATCAAGGCATGTGAAGCGTCTGGGGTAAACCATGGAAAGCTGTGTAGGTATGTATATTTGCGTGTGTGGACGTATGTATATTTGCGTGTGTGGACGTATGTATATACATGTGTATGGGGGTGGGTTGGGCCATTTCTTTCGTCTGTTTCCTTGCGCTACCTCGCAAACGCGGGAGACAGCGACAAAGCAAAAAAAAAAAAAAAAAAAATATATATATATATATATATATATATATACACATGTACATAATTCATACTGTCTGCCCTTATTCATTTCCGTTGTCACCCCGCCAAACGTGAAATGAAAATCCCCTCTCCCCGCATGTGCAAGAGGATAGTGCTAGGAAAAGACAACAAAGGTCACATTCGTTCACACTCAGTCTCTAGATGTCATGTAAAATGCACCGAAACCACAGCTCCCTTTCCACATCCAGGCACCACAAAAAGTTCCATGGTCTACCCCAGATGCTTCACATGCCCTGGTTCAATCCATTGACAGCGCATCGACCCTGGTATACCACAATGTTCCTATTCACTCTATTCCTTGCACGCCTTTCACCCTCCTGCATGTTTAGGCCCTGATCACTCAAAATCTTTTTCACTCCATCTTTCCACCTCCAATTTGGTCTCCCACTTCTCGTTCCGTCCACCTCAGACACATATATCCTCTTTGTCAATCTTTCCTCACTCATTCTCTCCATGTGACCAAACCATTTCAAAACACCTTCTTCTGCTCTCTCAACCACACTCTTTTTATTACCACACATCTCTCCTATCCTTTCATTACTTACTCAATCAAACCACCTCACACCACATATTGATCTCAGACATCTCATTTCCAGCACATCCACCCTCCTGTCTATAGCCCACGCCTTGCAACCATATAATTATTCCTTCAAACATACCCATTTTTGCTTTCCAAGATAACGTTCTCAACTTCCATACATTTTTCAACGCTCCCAAAACTTTTGCCCCCCCCCCCTCCCTTGATTCACTTCCGCTTCCATGGTTCCATCCGCTGCTAAATCCACTCTCAGATATCTAAAACACTTCACTTCCTCCAGTTTTTCCTCATTCAAACTTACCTCCCAATTGACTTGTCCCTCAACCCTACTGTACCTAATAACCTTGCTCTTATTCACATTCACTCTCAGCTTTCTTCTTTCACACACTTTACCAAACTCAGTCACCAGTTTCTGAAGTTTCTCACCTGAATCAGCCACCAGCGCTGTATCATCAGCAAACAACAACTGACTCACTTCCCATGCTCTCTCATCCACAACAGACTGCATACTTGCTCCTCTTTCCAAAACTCTTGCGTTCACCTCCCTAACAACCCTATCCATTAATAAATTAAACAACCATGCCGCAAACCAACATTCACTGAGAACCAATCACTTTCCTCTCTTCCTACATGTACACATGCCTTACATCCTCGATAAAAGCTTTTCACTGCTTCTAACAACTTGCCTCCCACACCATATATTCTTAATACCCTCCACAGCTCCATAAATGCTACATACAAATCCATTGGCTTTTCTAAGTATTTCTCACATACATTCTTCAATGGAAACACCTGATCCACACATTCTCTACAACTTCTGAAACCACACTGCTCTTCCCCAGTCTGATGCTCTGTACATGCTTTCTCCCTCTCAATCAATACCCTCCCATATAATTTCCCAGGCATACTCAAAAAAACCTATTTATTATTATTTATTTTGCTTTGTCGCTGTCTGCCGCGTTAGCGAGGTAGCGCAAGGAAACAGACGAAAGAATGGCCCAACCCACCCACATACACATGTATATACATACACGTCCACACACGCAAATATACATACCTATACATCTCAATGTACACATATATACACACACAGACATACATATATACACATGTACATAATTCATACTGTCTGCCTTTATTTGTTCCCATCGCCACCTCGCCACACATGGAATAACAACCCCCTCCCACCTCATGTGTGCGAGGTAGCGCTAGGAAAAGACACCAAAGGCCCCATTCCTTCACACTCAGTCTCTAGCTGTCATGTAATAATGCACCAAAACCACAGCTCCCTTTCCAAATCAAGACCCCACACAACTTTCCATAGTTTACCCCAGACGCTTCACATGCCCTGGTTCAATCCATTGACAGCACGTTGACCGCGGTATACCACATCGTTCCAATTCACTCTATTCCTTGCACGCCTTTCACCCTCCTGCATGTTCAGGCCCCGATCACTCAAATTTTTTTTCACCCCTCTTTCCACCTCCAATTTGGTCTCCCACTTCTCCTCGTTCCCTGCACCTCTGACACATATATCCTCTTGGTCAATCTTTCCTCACTCATTCTCTCCATGTGACCAAACCATTTCAAAACACCCACTTCTGCTCTCTCAACCACACTCTTTTTATTTCCAGACATCTCTCTTACCCTTACATTACTTACTCGATCAAACCACCTCACACCATATATTGTCCTCAAGCATCTCATTTCCAGCACATCCACCCTCCTGCGCACAACTCTATCCATAGCCCATGCCTCGCAACCCTACAACATTGTTGGAAACACTATTCCTTCAAACATATCCATTTTTGCTTTCCGAGATAATGTTCTCGACTTCCAAACATTCTTCAAGGCTCCCAGAATTTTCGCCCCCTCCCCCACCCTATGATTCACTCCCGCTTCCATGGTTACATCCGCTGCCAGATCCACTCCCAGATATCTAAAACACTTTACTTCCTCCAGTTTTTCTCCATTCAAACTTTCCTCCCAATTGACTTGACCCTCAACCCTACTGTACCTAATAACCTTGCTCTTATTCACATTTACTCTTAACTTTCTTCTTTCACACACTTTACTAAACTCAGTCACCAGCTTCTGCAGTTTCTTACATGAATCAGCCACCAGTGCTGTATCATCAGCGAACAACAACTGACTCACTTTCCAAGCTCTCTCAGACTGCATACTTGCCCCTCTTTCCAAAACTCTTGCATTCACCTCCCTAACAACCCCATCCATAAACAAATTGAACAACCATGGAGACATCACACACCCCTGCCGCAAAAACCTACATTCACTGAGAACCAATCACTTTCCTCTCTTCCTACATCTTTACATCCTCGATAAAAACTTTTCAGTGCTTCTAACAACTTGCCTCCCACACCATATATTCTTAAAACCTTCCACAGAGCATCACTTTTATCCCCTTTGCCTTTGTACAATGGCACTATGCAAGCATTACACCAGTACTCAGGCACCTCACCATCAGTCATACATACATGAAATGACCTTACCAACCAGTCAACAATACAGTCACTCCCTTTTTTAATAAATTCCACTGCAATACCATTCAAACCCACTGCCTTGCCAGCTTTCATCTTCCGCAAAGCTTTTACTACCTCTTCTCCGTTTACCAAATCATTCTCCCTAACCCTCTCACTTTGCACACCACCTCGACCAAAACACCCTATATCAGCCACTCTATCATCAAACATATTCAACAAACCTTCAAAATACTTACTCCATCTCCTCTTCACATCACCACTACTTGTTATCTCCTCCCCATTAGCCCTCTTCACTGATATTCCCATTTGTTTCCTTGTCTTACACACTTTATTTACCTCCTTCCAAAACATCTTTTTATCCTCCCTAAATTTTGATAATACTCTCTCTGATGATAATAAAAATATGTATCATATACATTCTGTGGTAATGTTTATAATATAAATACATATCATATACAATCTATCGTAATCCAATAGCAATACAAACATGTATCACATATATTTCATGGTAATCGGATAGTAATAAAACATGTATCATATACTTTTTATGGTAATGTGATAGGAAAACAAAAATGAATCAAGTCCGTTATATTGTAATCTGAGAGTAATAAAAACATTTATCACTTACATTCTATGGTAATCTGATGATATTAATACAAATATGTAGAATATACATTCTAGGGTAATCTGATAGTAATACAAACATGCATTAGAAATAGTCTATGGTAATCTGATAGTAACACAAAAATGTATTTATATCTATATACTTTGTCGCTGTCTCCTGCGTTAGTGAGGTAGCACAGGGAAACAGACGAAAGAAATGGCCCAACCCATCCACACACACATGTATATACATACACGTCCACACACGCATATATACATACCTATACATCTCAATGTATACATGTATATATACACATACAGACATATATATATATATATATATATATATATATATATATATATATATATATATATATATATATATATATATATATATATATATATATTTTTTTTTTTTTTTTTTTTTTTGCTTTGTCGCTGTCTCCCGCGTTTGCGAGGTAGCGCAAGGAAACAGACGAAAGAAATGGCCCAACCCACCCCCATACACATGTATATACATACGTCCACACACGCAAATATACATACCTACACAGCTTTCCATGGTTTACCCCAGACGCTTCACATGCCCTGATTCAATCCACTGACAGCACGTCAACCCCGGTATACCACATCGCTCCAATTCACTCTATTCCTTGCCCTCCTTTCACCCTCCTGCATGTTCAGGCCCCGATCACACAAAATCTTTTTCACTCCATCTTATCACCTCCAATTTGGTCTCCCTCTTCTCCTCGTTCCCTCCACCTCCGACACATATATCCTCTTGGTCAACCTTTCCTCACTCATTCTCTCCATGTGCCCAAACCAATTCAAAACACCCTCTTCTGCTCTCTCAACCACGCTCTTTTTATTTCCACACATCTCTCTTACCCTTACGTTACTTACTCGATCAAACCACCTCACACCACACATTGTCCTCAAATATCTCATTTCCAGCACATCCATCCTCCTGCGCACCACTCTATCCATAGCCCACGCCTCGCAACCATACAACATTGTTGGAACCACTATTCCTTCAAACATACCCATTTTTGCTTTCCGAGATAATGTTCTCGACTTCCACACATTCTTCAAGGCTCCCAGAATTTTCGCCCCCTCCCAAACCCTATGATCCACTTCCGCTTCCATGGTTCCATCCGCTGCCAGATCCACTCCCAGATATCTAAAACACTTCACTTCCTCCAGTTTTTCTCCATTCAAACTCACCTCCCAATTGACTTGACCCTCAACCCTACTGTACCTAATAACCTTGCTCTTATTCACATTTACTCTTAACTTTCTTCTTTCACACACTTTACCAAACTCAGTCACCAGCTTCTGCAGTTTCTCACATGAATCAGCCACCAGCGCTGTATCATCAGCGAACAACAACTGACTCACTTCCCAAGCTCTCTCATCCCCAACAGACTTCATACTTGCCCCTCTTTCCAAAACTCTTGCATTCACCTCCCTAACAACCCCATCCATAAACAAATTAAACAACCATGGAGACATCACACACCCCTGCCGCAAACCTACATTCACTGAGAACCAATCACTTTCCTCTCTTCCTACACGTACACATGCCTTACATCCTCGATAAAAACTTTTCACTGCTTCTAACAACTTGCCTCCCACACCATATATTCTTAATACCTTCCACAGAGCATCTCTATCAACTCTATCATATGCCTTCTCCAGATCCATAAATGCTACATACAAATCCATTTGCTTTTCTAAGTATTTCTCACATACATTCTTCAAAGGAAACACCTGATCCACACATCCTCTACCACTTCTGAAACCACACTGCTCTTCCCCAATCTGATGCTCTGTACATGCCTTCACCCTCTCAATCAATACCCTCCCATATAATTTGCCAGGAATACTCAACAAACTTATACCTCTGTAATTTGAGCACTCACTCTTATCCCCTTTGCCTTTGTACAATGGCACTATGCACGCATTCCGCCAATCCTCAGGCACCTCACCATGAGTCATACATACATTAAATAACCTTACCAACCAGTCAACAATACAGTCACCCCCTTTTTTAATAAATTCCACTGCAATACCATCCAAACCTGCTGCCTTGCCGGCTTTCATCTTCCGCTAAGCTTTTACTACCTCTTCTCTGTTTACCAACTCATTTTCCCTAACCCTCGCACTTTGCACACCACCTCGACCAAAACACCCTATATCTGCCACTTTATCATCAAACACATTCAACAAACCTTCAAAATACTCACTCCATCTCCTTCTCACATCACCACTACTTGTTATCACCTCCCCATTTGCGCCCTTCACTGAAGTTCCCATTTGCTCCCTTGTCTTACGCACTTTATTTACCTCCTTCCAGAACATCTTTTTATTCCCCCTAAAATTTAATGATACTCTCTCACCCCAGAATGGAAAAAGGTGAGAACAATGGAAGTAAGGGGAATGGGGGAGGAATGGGATGTATTTAGGGAATCAGTGATGGATTGCGCAAGAGATGCTTGTGGCATGAGAAGAGTGGGAGGTGGGTTGATTAGAAAGGGTAGTGAGTGGTGGGATGAAGAAGTAAGAGTATTAGTGAAAGAGAAGAGAGAGGCATTTGGACGATTTTTGCAGGGAAAAATGAAATTGAGTGGGAGACGTATAAAAGAAAGAGACAGGAGGTCAAGAGAAAGGTGCAAGAGGTGAAATATATATATATATATATATATATATATATATATATATATATATATATATATATATATATATATATATATATATATATATATATATATATATATATATATATATATATATATATACACGAGACCGGGTTATGTGATGGGTGATTTGAATGCAAAGGTGAGTAATGTGGCAGTTGAGGGAATAATTGGTATACATGGGGTGTTCAGTGTTGTAAATGGAAATGGTGAAGAGCTTGTAGATTTATGTGCTGAAAAAGGACTGATGATTGGGAATACCTGGTTTAAAAAGCGAGATATACATAAGTATACTTATGTAAGTAGGAGAGATGGCCAGAGAGCGTTATTGGATTACGTGTTAATTGACAGGCGCGCGAAAGAGAGACTTTTGGATGTTAATGTGCTGAGAGGTGCATCTGGAGGGATGTCTGATCATTATCTTGTGGAGGCTAAGGTGAAGATTTGTATGGGTTTTCAGAAAAGAAGAGTGAATGTTGGGGTGAAGAGGGTGGTGAGAGTAAGTGAGCTTGGGAAGGAGACTTGTGTGAGGAAGTACCAGGAGAGACTGAGTACAGAATGGAAAAAGGTGAGAACAATGGAAGTAAGGGGAGTGGGGGAGGAATGGGATGTATTTAGGGAATCAGTGATGGATTGCGCAAAAGATGCTTGTGGCATGAGAAGAGTGGGAGGTGGGTTGATTAGAAAGGGTAGTGAGTGGTGGGATGAAGAAGTAAGAGTATTAGTGAAAGAGAAGAGAGAGGCATTTGGACGATTTTTGCAGGGAAAAAATGCAATTGAGTGGGAGATGTATAAAAGAAAGAGACAGGAGGTCAAGAGAAAGGTGCATGAGGTGAAAAAAAGGGCAAATGAGAGTTGGGATGAGAAAGTATCATTAAATTTTAGGGAGAATAAAAAGATGTTCTGGAAGGAGGTAAATAAAGTGCGTAAGACAAGGGAGCAAATGGGAACTTCAGTGAAGGGCGCAAATGGGGAGGTGATAACAAGTAGTGGTGATGTGAGAAGGAGATGGAGTGAGTATTTTGAAGGTTTGTTGAATGTGTTTGATGATAGAGTGGCAGATATAGGGTGTTTTGGTCGAGGTGGTGTGCAAAGTGAGAGGGTTTGGGAAAATGATTTGGTAAACAGAGAAGAGGTAGTAAAAGCTTTGCGGAAGATGAAAGCCGGCAAGGAAGCAGGTTTGGATGGTATTGCAGTGGAATTTATTAAAAAAGGGGGTGACTGTATTGTTGACTGGTTGGTAAGGTTATCTAATGTATGTATGACTCAGGGTGAGGTGCCTGAGGATTGGCGGAATGCATGCATAGTGCCATTGTACAAAGGCAAAGGGGATAAGAGTGAGTGCTCAAATTACAGAGGTATAAATTTGTTGAGTATTCCTGGTAAATTATATGAGAGGATATTGATTGAGAGGGTGAAGGCATCTACAGAGCATCAGATTGGGGAAGAGCAGTGTGGTTTCAGAAGTGGTAGAGGATGTGTGGATCAGGTGTTTGCTTTGAAGAATGTATGTGAGAAATACTTAGAAAAGCAAATGGATTTGTATGTAGCATTTATGGATCTGGAGAAGGCATATGATAGAGTTGATAGAGATGCTCTGTGGAAGGTATTAAGAATATATGGTGTGGGAGGCAAGTTGTTAGAAGCAGTGAAAAGTTTTTATCGAGGATGTAAGGCATGTGTACGTGTAGGAAGAGAGGAAAGTGATTGGTTCTCAGTGAATGTAGGTTTGCGGCAGGGGTGTGTGATGTCTCCATGGTTGTTTAATTTGTTTATGGATGGGGTTGTTAGGGAGGTGAATGCAAGAGTTTTGGAAAGAGGGGCAAGTATGAAGTCTGTTGGGGATGAGAGAGCTTGGGAAGTGAGTCAGTTGTTGTTCGCTGATGATACAGCGCTGGTGGCTGATTCATGTGAGAAACTGCAGAAGCTGGTGACTGAGTTTGGTAAAGTGTGTGAAAGAAGAAACTTAAGAGTAAATGTGAATAAGAGCAAGGTTATTAGGTACAGTAGGGTTGAGGGTCAAGTCAATTGGGAGGTGAGTTTGAATGGAGAAAAACTGGAGGAAGTGAAGTGTTTTAGATATCTGGGAGTGGATCTGGCAGCGGATGGAACCATGGAAGCGGAAGTGGATCATAGGGTGGGGGAGGGGGCGAAAATTCTGGGAGCCTTGAAGAATGTGTGGAAGTCGAGAACATTATCTCGGAAAGCAAAAATGGGTATGTTTGAAGGAATAGTGGTTCCAACAATGTTGTATGGTTGCGAGGCGTGGGCTATGGATAGAGTTGTGCGCAGGAGGTAGGATGTGCTGGAAATGAGATGTTTGAGGACAATGTGTGGTGTGAGGTGGTTTGATCGAGTAAGTAACGTAAGGGTAAGAGAGATGTGTGGAAATAAAAAGAGCGTGGTTGAGAGAGTAGAAGAGGGTGTTTTGAAATGGTTCGGGCACATGGATAGAATGAGTGAGGAAAGATTGACCAAGAGAATATATGTGTCGGAGGTGGAGGGAACGAGGAGAAGAGGGAGACAAAATTGGAGGTGGAAAGATGGAGTGAAAAAGATTTTGTGTGATCGGGGCGTGAAGATGCAGGAGGGTGAAAGGAGGGCAAGGAATAGAGTGAATTGGAGCGATGTGGTATACCGGGGTTGACGTGCTGTCAGTGGATTGAATCAAGTCATGTGAAGCGTCTGGGGTAAACCATGGAAAGCTGTGTAGGTATGTATATTTGCGTGTGTGGACGTATGTATATACATGTGTATGGGGGTGGGTTGGGCCATTTCTTTCGTCTGTTTCCTTGCGCTACCTCGCAAACGCGGGAGACAGCGACAAAGCAAAAAAAAAAAAAAGAAAAAAAAAATATACACACATGTACATAATTCATACTGTCTGCCCTTATTCATTCCCGTTGTCACCCTGCCAAACATGAAATGAAAATCCCCTCTCCCCGCATGTGCAAGAGGTAGTGCTAGGAAAAGACAACAAAGGTCACATTCGTGCACACTTAGTCTCTAGCTGTCATGTATAATGCACCAAAACCACAGCTCCCTTTCCACATCCAGGCCCCACAAAAATTCCCATGGTTTATCCCAGTCGCATCACATGCCCTGGTTCAATCCATTGACAACACGTCGACCCTGGTATACCACATCGTTCCAATTCACTCTATTCCTTGCACGCCTTTCACCCTCCTGCATGTTCAGGCCCCGATCACTCAAAATCTTTTTCACTCCATCTTTCCACCTCCAATTTGGTCTCCCACTTCTCCTCGTTCCTTCCACCTCTGACACATATATCCTCTTGGTCAATGTTTCCTTACTCATTCTCTCCATGTGACCAAACCATTTCAAAACACCCTCTTCTGCTCTCTCAACCACACTCTTTTTATTACCACACATCTCTCTTACCCTTTCATTACTTACTCGATCAAACCACCTCACACCACATATTGTCCTCAAACATCTCATTTCCAGCACATCCATCCTCCTCCACACAATTCTATCTATAGCCAATGCCTTGCAACCATATAACATTGTTGGAAACACTATTCCTTCAAACATACCCATTTTTGCTTTCCAAGATAACGTTCTCGGCTTCCACACATTTCTCAATGCTCCCAAAACTTTTGTCCCCTCCCCCACCTTTTGATTCACTTCTGCTTCCATTGTTCCATCTGCTGCCAAATCCACTCCCATATATCTAAAACACTTCACTTCCTCCAGTTTTTCTCCATTCAAACTTATCTCCCAATTGACTTGACCCTCAACCCTACTGCACCTAATAACCTTGCTCTTATTCACATTTACTCTCAGCTTTCTTCTTTCACACACTTTACCAAACTCAGTCACCAGCTTCTGCAGTTTCTCACATGAATCAGCCACCAGCACTGTATCATCAGTGAACAACAACTGACTCACTTCCCAAGCTTTCTCATCGACAAGAGACTGTATACTTGCCCCTCTTTCCAAAACTCTTGCATTCACCTCCCTAAGAACCCCATCCATGAACAAATTAAACAACCATGGAGACATCACACACCCCTGCCACAAACCAACATTCACTGAGAACCAATCACTTTCCTCTCTTCCTACATGTACACATGCCTTACATCTTCGATAAAAGCTCTTCACTGCTTCTAACAACTTACCTCCCACACCATATATTCTTAATACCTTCCACAAAGCATCTCTATCAACTCTCTCATATGCCTTCTTCAGATCCATAAATGCTATATACAAATCCATTTGCTTTTCTAAGTATTTCTCACAAACATTTTTCAAAGCAAACACCTGATCCACACATCCTCTACCACTTCTGAAACCACACTGCTCTTCCCCAATTTCGTGCTCTGTACATGCCTTATCCCTGTCAGTCTATACCCTCCTATACAATTTCCCAGGAATACTCAACAAACCTATACCTCTGTAATTTGAGCACTCACTCTTATCAACCTTTGCCTTTGTACAATGGCACTATGCAAGCATTCTGCCAGTCCTGAGGCACCTCACCATGAGTCATACATACATTAAATAACCTCACCAACCAGTCAACAATACAGTCACTCCCTCTTTTGATAAATTCTACTGCAATACCATCCAAACCCGCTGCCTTGCTGGCATTCATCTTCCGCAAAGGTTTTACTACCTCTTCTCCGTTTACCAAATCATTCTCCCTGACTCTCTCACTTTGCACACCACCTCGACCAAAACACCTTATATCTGCCACACTATCATCAAACACATTCAACAAACCTTCTTACATCACCACTACTTGTTATCACCTCCCCATTTACCCCCTTCACTGATGTTCCCATTTGTTCCCTTGTCTTACACACTTTATTTACCTCCTTCCAGAACATCTTTTTATTCTCCCTAAAATTTAATGATACTCTCTCACCCCAACTCTCATTTGCCCTCTTTTTCACCTCTCGCACCTTTCTCTTGACCTCCTGCCTCTTTCTTTTATACATCTCCCAGTCACTTGCATTATTTTCTTGTAAAAATCATCCAAATGCCTCTCTCATCTCTTTCACTAATAATCTTACTTCTTCATCCCACCACTCACTATCCTTTCTAATATGCCCACCTCCCATGCTTCTCATGTCACAAGCATCTTTTGCACAAGCCATCACTGCTTCCCTAAATAGATTCCATCATCCCCCACTCCCCTTATGTCCTTTGTTCTCACCTCTTTCCTTTCTGCACTCAGTCTCTCCTGGTACTTCCTCACACAAGTCTCCTTCCCAAGCTCACTTACTCTCACCACCCTCTTTACCCCAACATTATCTGTTCTTTTCTGAAAACCTCTACAAATCTTTACCTTCGCGTCCACAAGATAATGATCAGACATCCCTCCAGTTGCACCTCTCAGCACATTAACATCCAAAAGTCTCTCTTTTGCATGCCTATCAATTAACATGTAATCCAATAATGCTCTCTGGCCATCTCTCTTACTTACATACATATACTTATGTATATCTCTCTTTTTAAACCAGGTATTCCCAATCACCAGTCCTTTTTCAGCACATAAATCTACAAGCTCTTCACCATTTCCATTTAACACACTTAACACTTTATGTACACCACTTATTCCCTCAACTGCCACATAACTCACCTTTGCATTCAAATCACTCATTACTATAACCTGGTCTCATGCATCAAAACTATTAACACTCTCACTCAGCTGCTCCCAAAAGACTTGCCTCTCATGATCTTTCTTCTCATGCCCAGGTGCATATGCACCAATAAGCTCTCATCTCTCTCCATCCACTTTCAGTTTAACCCATATCAATCTAGAGTCTACTTTCTTACACTCTATCACATACTCCCACCACTTCTGTTTCAGGAGTAGTGCTGCTCCTTCCCTTGCTCTTGTCCTCTCACTAACCCCTGACTTTACTCCCAAGACATTCCCAAACCACTCTTCCCTTTACCCTTGAGCTTCGTTTCATTGAGAGCCAAAACATCCAGGTTCCTTTCCTCAAATATACAACCTATCTCTCCTTTTTTCTCATCTTGGTTACATCACACACATTTTGACACCCCAATCTGAGCCTTTGAGGAGGATGAGCACTCCCCGCGTGACTCCTTCTTCTGTTTCCCTGTTTTGAAAGTTAAAATACAATTCTATGGTAATCAGATAGTAATAAAAACATGTATCATATACTTTATATGGTAATATGATAGTAATACAAATATGTATTATATACATTCATGCAAATATGAGAGTAATACAAACATATATATCATATACATTTGCTGGTAATTTGATTGTAATACAGCATGTATCTTATACAATCTATGGCAATCTGATGTTAAAACAAACATGTATCATATGCATTCTATGGTAATCTGATAGTAATGCAAACATGTATCATACATTCTATGGTAATCTGATAGTAATTGAAAAATGTATCATATACATTTTATGGTAACATGATAGAAATACAAACATGTATCACATACATTATTTGTTAATCTGATAGTAATATAAACATACATAGATTACATTCTATGGTAATCTGATAGTAATAAAAACATGTATCATATATATTCTATGATAATCTGATTGTAATATAAACATGTATCATGTACATTTTTGGTAACCTGATAGTAATACAAACATGTATTATATACATTCTATGGTAATCTTATGTTAATAGAAACAAGTATCTTATACGTTATATGGTAATCTGATCATAATTGTATCATGTATATTGTTTAATAATCTGATAGTAATGCAAACATGTATCCTATAAATTCTATGGTAATCTCATAGTAATAGAAACATGTATCATGTACAGTGTGTGGTATTTGATGATAGTAATACAAACATGTATCATATACATTGTATGCTAATCTGATAGTGATACAAACATGTGTCACATAATTCTATGGTAATCTTATAATAATGCAAAAATGTATTATGTACATTTTATGATAATCTGGTAGCAATACAAACATGTTTCATATACATTCTCTGGTAAACTGAGTAATACAAACATGTATCATATACAATCTATGGTAATCTGAGTAATGCAAACATGAATTATAAACATTGTATGGTAATCTGATAGAAATACAAACATGTATCATATACTTTCTATGGTAATCTAATAGTAATACAAACATGTATCACATAAATTATACAGTAATCTGATAATAATGCAGATATGTATTACATACATTCTAAGGTAATCCGATATCATGCAAACTTGAATCATATACATTCTAAGGTAGTATGTGAGTAATGTAAACATGTATCATATACATTCTATGGAAATCTGATAGTAATGAATATATGTATCATATACATTTTATCATAATATGAGAGAAATGGAAACATGTACCATATACAATCTATGGTTATTTGATAGTAATGGAATCATGTATCATATTCTAAGATAATCTGATAGTAATGCAAGCTTGTATTATATAGATTAAATGGTAATCTTATAGTATTGTAGACACCTTGTAATAATTATAATACATTGTTTGTTAATATGATAGTAATGCAAACATGTATCACATACGTTCTACAATAATCTGATAGTAATAAGATATGTATCATATACATTCTGTGCTAATCTGATAGTAATACAAACATGTATCATATGTGCTATATGGATACATTCCAACATGCACCATATACATTCTACGGTAACTGATATCAATACAAACATGCATCATATATATTCTATGGTTATCTGATAGTAATACAGAAATATATTATATATATTCTATGGTAATCTGATAGTAATAGAAACATTTTTCATATACATTCTATGGTAATCTGACAGTAATAAAAACTTGTATCACATACATTCTCTGGTAATCTTATAGTATTACAAACATTATTTTTTTTTTTTTATTATACTTTGTCGCTGTCTCCCGCGTTTGCGAGGTAGCGCAAGGAAACAGACGAAAGAAATGGCCCAACCCCCCCCCATACACATGTATATACATACGTCCACACACGCAAATATACATACCTACACAGCTTTCCATGGTTTACCCCAGACGCTTCACATGCCTTGATTCAATCCACTGACAGCACGTCAACCCCGGTATACCACATCGCTCCAATTCACTCTATTCCTTGCCCTCCTTTCACCCTCCTGCATGTTCAGGCCCCGATCACACAAAATCTTTTTCACTCCATCTTTCCACCTCCAATTTGGTCTCCCTCTTCTCCTCGTTCCCTCCACCTCCGACACATATATCCTCTTGGTCAATCTTTCCTCACTCATTCTCTCCATGTGCCCAAACCACTTCAAAACACCCTCTTCTGCTCTCTCAACCACGCTCTTTTTATTTCCACACATCTCTCTTACCCTTACGTTACTCACTCGATCAAACCACCTCACACCACACATTGTCCTCAAACATCTCATTTCCAGCACATCCATCCTCCTGCGCACAACTCTATCCATAGCCCACGCCTCGCAACCATACAACATTGTTGGAACCACTATTCCTTCAAACATACCCATTTTTGCTTTCCGAGATAATGTTCTCGACTTCCACACATTCTTCAAGGCCCCCAGAATTTTCGCCCCCTCCCCCACCCTATGATCCACTTCTGCTTCCATGGTTCCATCCGCTGCCAGACCCACTCCCAGATATCTAAAACACTTCACTTCCTCCAGTTTTTCTCCATTCAAACTCACCTCCCAATTGACTTGACCCTCAACCCTACTGTACCTAATAACCTTGCTCTTATTGACATTTGCTCTTAACTTTCTTCTTCCACACACTTTACCAAACTCAGTCACCAGCTTCTGCAGTTTCTCACATGAATCAGCCACCAGCGCTGTATCATCAGCGAACAACAACTGACTCACTTCCCAAGCTCTCTCATCCCCAACAGACTTCATACTTGCCCCTCTTTCCAAAACTCTTGCATTTACCTCCCTAACAACCCCATCCATAAACAAATTAAACAACCATGGAGACATCACACATTACAAACATATATCATATATATTCCTATGGTAATCTGATAGCAATATGAACATGTATTATATACATTTTATGGGAGTCTGATAGTAATACAAACATTTAACATTTATATATATATATTGTTATCCCTGGGGATAGGGGAGAAAGAATACTTCCCATGTATTCCCTGCGTGTCGTAGAAGGCGACTAAAAGGGAAGGGAGCGGGGAGCTGGAAATCCTCCCCTCTCGTTTTTTTTTTTTTTTTTTTTTTTTTTTTCCAAAAGAAGGAACAGAGAAGGGGGCCAGGTGAGGATGTTCCCTCAAAGGCCCAGTCCTCTGTTCTTAACGCTACCTCGCTATCTCGGGAAATGGCGAATAGTATGAAAAAAAAAAAAAAAATATATATATATTGTCTGGTAATCTGATAATAATGCAAACATGTATCATTTACATTCTATGGTAATCTGGTAGTAATATAAATATGTATCTTACACATTTTATGGTAATATGATAGTAATACAAACATGTATCATATATATTCTATGGTTATCTGATAGTAATAAAGACATGTATCATATACATTACATGGTAATCTGAAAAAATACAAACATATATCATATACATTTCATGGGAATCTGATAGTGTTAACAAGCATCATATTCATTCTATGGCAGTCTTACATTAATAGAATCATATATCACATATATTCTATGGTAACCTGATAGTAATACAAACATGTATCAAACACATTCTATGGTAATCTGATAGTAATAAAAACAAATTTCATATATGTCCTATGGTAAGCTGATAGTAATACAAACATGTATTATATACATTCTATGGTATTCTGATAGTAAGGGAAACATGTATTATATACATTCTATGGTAATCGGAGAGTAATACAAATATGTATCATATACATCTTATGGTAATCTGATAGTAATGGAAACATGTATTATATACAATCTATGGTAATCTGATAGTAATACAAATATGTATCATCTAACTTCTCTTTCAATGTGATAGAAATACAAGTATGAATCATATACATTCTATTTCAATCTTATAGTAATAAAAACATGTATCATATACATTGCATGGTAATGTAAAAATAATACAAACATGTATCATGTATATTCCATAGTATTCTGATATTAATATAAACATGTATCATATGCATTTTATGGTAATATGATTATCTGGTGATATGACTGTAATACAAACATGTATCATATACGTTCTATGGTAATCTTATAGTAATACAAACATCTGTTGAATACATTCTATGGTAATCTGATGGTAATAAAAACTTGTATCATATACAATCTATGGTAATCTGATGGTAATGCAAACATGTATCATATGTATTCTATGGTAATGCGATGGTAATAGAAAAATGTATCATATACATTCTATGGAAATCTGGTAGTAAAAGAAACATGTATCATAAACATTCTATGGTAACTTGATTGTAGTACAAATATGTATTATACACATTTTCTAGTAATCTGATAGTAATAGAAATATGTCTCATATACATTGTATTGAAATCTGATAGTAATGAAACATGTATCAAATATGGTCTATGGTAATCTGATACTAATACATACATGTATCATAGACTTTCAATGGTAAACTGATAGTAATAGAAGCATATACCATACAAATTTTATGGTAATCTGATAGTAATACAAGCATGTATTATATACATTATATGGTAATCTGATAGTAGTACAAGCATTTATCATATATATTGTATGTTATTCTGATAATAATAAAAACATGGATCACATACATTATATGGTAACGATATTAATACAAACATGTATCATATACATTCTACGGTAATCTGACACTAATGGAAACATGTCATAGATATTGTATGGCAATCTCATAGTAACATAAATATGTATCATATACTTTCTACGTTAATTTGACAGTAATGCAAACATGTATCATATACATTATATGGTAATCTGATAGCAATACCAACATGTAACATATACATTCTATGGTAATCTGATTGTAATACAAACATGCATTATATACATCTGTGGTAATGTGATAGTAATACAAACATTTATCACATACATTCCATGGTAATCAGATCATAATAGAAACGTTTACACATACATTCTATGGTAACCTGATGGTAATAAATCTTGAATCATATTCATTCTATGTTAATATGATTGTAATACAAACATGTATCATATACATTCTACGGTAATGAGATGGTAATACCAATATGCATCATATACATTGTGTGGTGAAGTGATAGTAACACAAACATGTATCATATACATTCTATGGTTATCTGATTGTTATTCAAACATGTATCATATACATTCTATGGAAATCTGATAGTAATACAAACGTGTATCATATATATTGAATGGTAATATGATAGTAATGCAAACATGTATCATATACATTCTATGGAAATCTGATAGTAATACAAACTTGTATCATATATATTGAATGGTAATATGATAGTAATGCAAACATGTATCATATACATTACATGGTAATCTGATAGTAATACAAACATGTAATTATGCATTCTATGATAATCTGATTGTAATACAAACATGTATCATATACATTCTATGGTAATCTGATAGTAATAAAAACATCTATCACATACATTCTATAGTAATCTGAAGGTAATAAAAACTTGTACCACGTACAATCTATGGTAATCTGATGGTAATGCAAATATGTATCATATATATTCTATGGTAATGTGATTGTAATAGAAAAATGTATCATATACATTCTATGGAAATCTGATAGTAATACAAACATGTATCATAAACATTCTATGGTAATCTGATCATAGTACAAACATGTATTATATATATTTTCTGGTAATCTCATAGTAATAGAAATATGTCTCATATACATTGCATTAAAATCTGATAGTAATGAAACATGTATCAAATATGGTCTATGGTAATCTGAAAGTAATACAAACATGTATCATATACATTCTGTGGAAATCTGATAGTAATACAAACATGTATTATATACATTCTATGGTAATCTGATAGTAATACAAACATGTATTATATACATTATATGGTAATCTGATAGCAATACGAGCATTTATCATCCACACTCTATGTGATTCTGATAGTAACAAAACATGGATCACATACATTATATGATAACCTGATATTTGTACAAACATGTATCATATACATTCTTTCATAATCTGATACTAATAGAAACATGTATCGTATATATCTTATGGCAATCTCATAGTAATGCACATATGTATCATATACAGTCTACCGTAATCTGATACTAATGGAAACATGTATCATATATATTTTATGGCAATCTCAGTAATGTAAATATGCATTATATATATATTCTATTGTAATTTGATTGTAATGCAAACATGTATCATATACATTATACAGTAATCTGATAGTAATAAAAACAAGTTTCATATACATTTCATGGTAATATGATAGTAATAATAGCATGTATCATATATATTCAATGGTAATATGATAGTAATACAAATATGTATCATATATATTACATGGTAATCTGATAGAAATACGAACATGTAATTATGCATTCTATGGTAATCTGATTGTAATACAAACATGTATCATATACATTCTATGGTAATGTGATAGTAATTCAAACATCTATCACATACATTCTATGGTAATCTGATAGTAATTGAAACATGTATTATAAACATTCTTTTGTAATCTGATAGTAATGCAAGTATGTATCATATTCATTGTATTGTAACCTGATAATAATAGAAACATATATCATATACATTCTATGATAATCTACTAGTAATACAAACATGTATCATATAATTTCTCTTGTAATGTGATAGAAATACAAAAATGAGCTATATACATCTTATTTTGATAATTTAGTAATAAAAACATGTATGGTAATATGTAAATGATACCAACATGTATCATATACCTTTCATAGTAATATGATGGTAATACAAACATGTATCATATACATTATATGGTTATGTGATAGTAATGCAAACATGTATTATATTCATTACATGTTAATCTGAGAGCAATACCAACATAAAAAATAAACTTTCTATGATAATCTGGTTGTAACAGAAACATGTATAATATACATTCTATGGTAATCTGATAATAATGTAGAATTTTATCACATACATTCTATGGTAATGTGATGGTAATAAAAACTTGTATCTTATACATTCTGTGGTAATCTAATGGTAATACAGAGATGTATCATTTACATTCCATGGTAATGTGATGGTAATATAAACATTTATCATATACATAGTATGGTGAACTGATATTAACACAAAAATGTGTCATATACATTCTATGGTAATCTGATTGCTATCAAAACATGCATCATATACATTCAATGATAATCTGATAGTAATGTAAACTTTTTTTTTTTTATACTTTGTTGCTGTCTCCCGCGTTTGCGAGGTAGCGCAAGGAAACAGACGAAAGAAATGCCCACCCCCCCCCCCATACACATGTATATACATACGTCCACACACGCAAATATACATACCTACACAGCTTTCCATGGTTTACCCCAGACGCTTCACATGCCTTGATTCAATCCACTGACAGCACGTCAACCCCGGTATACCACATCGCTCCAATTCACTCTATTCCTTGCCCTCCTTTCACCCTCCTGCATGTTCAGGCCCCGATCACACAAAATCTTTTTCACTCCATCTTTCCACCTCCAATTTGGTCTCCCTCTTCTCCTTGCTCCCTCCACCTCCGACACATATATCCTCTTGGTCAATCTTTCCTCACTCATCCTCTCCATGTGCCCAAACCACTTCAAAACACCCTCTTCTGCTCTCTCAACCACGCTCTTTTTATTTCCACACATCTCTCTTACCCTTACGTTACTCACTCGATCAAACCACCTCACACCACACATTGTCCTCAAACATCTCATTTCCAGCACATCCATCCTCCTGCGCACAACTCTATCCATAGCCCACGCCTCGCAACCATACAACATTGTTGGAACCACTATTCCTTCAAACATACCCATTTTTGCTTTCCGAGATAATGTTCTCGACTTCCACACATTCTTCAAGGCCCCCAGAATTTTCGCCCCCTCCCCCACCCTATGATCCACTTCCGCTTCCATGTAAACTTATATCAGATATATATATCCCTGGGGATAGGGGAGAAAGAATACTTCCCACGCATTCCTCACGTGTCGTAGAAGGCGACTAAAGGGGACGGTAGCGGGGGGGCCAGAAACCTCCACTCCTTGTATTTAAACTTTCTAAAGGGGGAAACAGAAGAAGGAGTCATGCGAGGTGTGCTCATCCTCCTCGAAGGCTCAGATTGGGGTGTCTAAATGTGTGTGGATGTAACCAAGATGAGAAAAAAGGAGAGATAGGTAGTATGTTTGAGGAAAGGAACCTGGATGTTTTGGCTCTGAGTGAAACGAAGCTCAAGGGTAAAGGGGAAGAGTGGTTTGGGAATGTCTTAGGAGTAAAGTCAGGGGTTAGTGAGAGGACAAGAGCAAGGGAAGGAGTAGCACTACTCTTGAATCAGGAGTTGTGGGAGTATATGATAGAGTGTAAGAAAGTAAATTCTAGATTGATATGGGTAAAACTGAAAGTTGATGGAGAGAGATGGGTGATTATTGGTGCATATGCACCTGGGCATGAGAAGAAAGATCATGAGAGGCAAGTGTTTAGGGAGCAGCTGAATGAGTGTGTTAGTGGTTTTGATGCACAAGACCGGGTTATAGTGATGGGTGATTTGAATGCAAAGGTGAGTAATGTGGCAGTTGAGGGAATAATTGGTATACATGGAGTGTTCAGTGTTGTAAATGGAAATGGTGAAGAGCTTGTAGATTTATGTGCTGAAAAAGGACTGGTGATTGGGAATACCTGGTTTAAAAAGCGAGATATACATAAGTATACGTACGTAAGTAGGAGAGATGGCCAGAGAGCGTTATTGGATTACGTGTTAATTGATAGACGCACGAAAGAGAGACTTTTGGATGTTAATGTGCTGAGAGGTGCAACTGGAGGGATGTCTGATCATTATCTTGTGGAGGCGAAGGTGAAGATTTGTGGGGGTTTCCAGAAAAGAAGAGAGAATGTTGGGGTAAAGAGAGTGGTGAGAGTAAGTGAGCTTGGGAAGGAGACTTGTGAGAGGAAGTACCAGTAGACACTGAGTACACAATGGAAAAAAGGTGAGAACAAAGGAGGTAAGGGGAGGGGGGAGGAATGGGATGTATTTAGGGAAGCAGTGATGGCTTGCGCAAAAGATGCTTGTGGCATGAGAAGCGCGGGAGGTGGGTTGATTAGAAAAGGTAGTGAGTGGTGGGATGAAGAAGTAAGATTATTAGTGAAAGAGAAGAGAGAGGCATTTGGACAATTTTTGCAGGGAAAAAATGCAAATGAGTGGGAGAGGTATAAAAGAAAGAGGCAGGAGGTCAAGAGAAAGGTGCAAGAGGTGAAAAAGAGGGCAAATGAGAGTTGGGGTGAGAGAGTATCATTAAATTTCAGGGAGAATAAAAAGATGTTCTGGAAGGAGGTAAATAAAGTGCATAAGACAAGGGAGCAAATGGGAACTTCAGTGAAGGGGGTTAATGGGGAGGTGATAACAAGTAGTGGTGATGTGAGAAGGAGATGGAGTGAGTATTTTGAAGGCTTGTTGAATGTGTTTGATGATAGAGTGGCAGATGTAGGGTGCTTTGGTCGAGGTGGTGTGCAAAGTGAGAGGGTTAGGGAAAATGATTTGGTAAATAGAGAAGAGGTAGTAAAAGCTTTACGGAAGATGAAAGCCGGCAAGGCAGCAGGTTTGGATGGTATTGCAGTGGAATATATTAAAAAAGGGGGTGACTGTATTGTTGACTGGTTGGTAAGGTTATTTAATGTATGTATGATTCATGGTGAGGTGCCTGAGGATTGGCGGAATGCTTGCATAGTGCCATTGTACAAAGGCAAAGGGGATAAGAGTGAGTGCTCAAATTACAGAGGTATAAGTTTGTTGGGTATTCCCGGTAAATCATATGGGAGGGTATTGATTGAGAGGGTGAAGGCATGTACAGAGCATCAGATTGGGGAAGAGCAGTGTGGTTTCAGAAGCGGTAGAGGATGTGTGCATCAGGTGTTTGCTTTGAAGAATGTATGTGAGAAATACTTAGAAAAACAAATGAATTTGTATGAAGCATTTATGGATCTGGAGAGGGCATATGATAGAGTTGATAGAGATGCTCTGTGGAAGGTTTTAAGAATATATGGTGTGGGAGGCAAGTTGTTAGAAGCAGTGAAAAGTTTTTATTGAGGATGTAAGGCATGTGTACGTGTAGGAAGAGAGGAAAGTGATTGGTTCTCAGTGAATGTAGGTTTGCGGCAGGGGTGTGTGATGTCTCCATGGTTGTTTAATTTGTTTATGGATGGGGTTGTTAGGAAGGTGAATGCAAGAGTTTTGGAAAGAGGGGCAAGTATGCAATCTGTTGTCGATGAGAGTCAGTTGTTGTTCGCTGATGATACAGCGCTGGTGGCTGATTCGTGTAAGGAACTGCAGAAGCTGGTGACTGAGTTTGGTAAAGTGTGTGAAAGAAGAAAGTTAAGAGTAAATGTGAATAAGAACAAGGTTATTAGGTACAGTAGGGTTGAGGGTCAAGTCAATTGGGAGGTAAGTTTGAATGGGGAAAAACTGGAGGAAGTAAAGTGTTTTAGATATCTGGGAGTGGATCTGGCAGCGGATGGAACCATGGAAGCGGAAGTGAATCATAGGGTGGGGGAGGGGGCGAAAATTCTGGGAGCCTTGAAGAATGTTTGGAAGTCGAGAACATTATCTCGGAAAGCAAAAATGGGTATGTTTGATGGAATAGTGGTTCCAACAATGTTGTATGGTTGCGAGGCGTGGTCTATGGATAAAGTTGTGTGCAGGAGGGTGGATGTGCTGGAAATGAGATGATTGAGGACAATATGTGGTGTGAGGTGGTTTGATCGAGTCAGTAATGTAAGGGTAAGAGAGATGTGTGGAAATAAAAAGAGTGTGGTTGAGAGAGCAGAAGAGGGTGTTTTGAAATGCTTTGGTCACATGGAGAGAATGAGTGAGGAAAGATTGACAAAGAGGATATATGTGTCGGAGGTGGAGGGAACGAGGAGAAGAGGGAGACCAAATTGGAGGTGGAAAGATGGAGTGAAAAAGATTTTGTGTGATCGGGGCCTGAACATGCAGGAGGGTGAAAGGAGGGCAAGGAATAGAGTGAATTGGAGTGATGTGGTATACCGGGGTTGACGTGCTGTCAGTGGATTGAATCAAGGCATGTGAAGCGTCTGGGGTAAACCATGGAAAGCTGTGTAGGTATGTATATTTGCGTGTGTGGACGTATGTATATACATGTGTATGGGGGTGGGTTGGGCCATTTTCTTTCGTCTGTTTCCTTGCGCTACCTCGCAAACGCGGGAGACAGCGACAAAGCAAAAAAAAAAAAAAAATAGTAATATGATAGTAATACAAACATGTATCATATATATTACATGGTAATCTGATGGCAATACCTACATGTAACATATACATTCTCTGGTAATCTGATTGTAATACAAACATGTATCATATACATTCTATGGTAATCTGATAGTAATACAAACATTTATCACATACATTCTATGGTAATCTGATAGTAATTGAAACATGTATTATAAACATTCTATTGTAATCTGATAGTAATGCAAGTATGTATCATATACATTGTATGGTAATCTGATAGTAATGGAAACATATATTATATATATTCTATGATAATCTACTTGTAATACAAACATGTATCATATAATTTCTCTTGTAATGTGATGGAAATACAAAAATGAATCATATACATCCTATTTTGATATATTTATAAAAAATGTATCATGTACATTGTATGGTAATCTGAAAATAATACCAATATGTATCATATACATTCCATAGTAATCTGATGGTAAGAGAAACATGTATCATATACATCATATGGTTATGTGATATCAATACAAACTTGTATTTCATACATAACATGTTAATCTGAGAGCAATACCAACATGAAACATAAACTTTCTATGATAATCTGGTTGTAACAGGAACATGTATCATATACATTCTATGGTAATCTGATAATAATGCAAACTTTTATAACATACATTCTATGGTAATGTGATGGTAATAAAAACTTGCATCTTAAACATTCTGTGGTAATCTGATGGCAATACAGAGATGTATCATATACATTCCATTGTAATGTGATGGTAATATAAACATGTATCATGTACATTGTATGGTGAAATGATGTTGTTAGAAACATGTATCATATGCATTCTATGGTAATCTGGTTGCTATTAAAACATGCATCACATACATTCTATGATAATCTGATAGTAATGCAAACATGTACCATATATATTCAATGGTAATATGACAGTAACACAAACATGTATCATATCAATTGCATGGTGATTTGCTAGTATTACAACATATATCATATAATTTGTATGGTAACCTGAAAGTAATACAAACATGTATCATCTATATCATATGGTAAACAGATAGCAATACAAGCATGTATCATATACATTGTATGGTATACTGATAGTAATACACATAACAATCATATTTATTATATGTTAATATGAGAGTAATAGAAACATGTACCTTATACATTCTATGGTAATCATAGTAATACAAACATGTATCATATGCATTTTATGATATTCTGATAATAATGAAAATGTGTATCATATACATTCTATGGTAATCTGATAGTACTACAATGATGTATGATATACATTCTATAGTAATCTGATAGTAATACAAGTTTGTATCATATACATTCTATTTTAATCTGGTAGTAATACAAGCATGCATCATATACATTCTATGGTAATCTGATTGTAATACAAATTCATATCATATACATTATATATTAATCTGATAATTATACAAATGTATCATACATATTATGGTAGTCTGTATCATGTATCATAATTATTCTATGATAATCTGATTGTAATGCAACCATGTATCATATACTTTATATTGTAATCTGATAGTAATCAAAACAAGTTTCATATATATCCTATAGTAATATGATAGTAATACAAGCATCTATCATATATATTGTATGGTAATATGATAGTAATAGAAACATGTATTATATATATATATATATATATATATATATATATATATATATATATATATATATATATATATATATATATATATATATATATATATATATATATAATATATATATATATATATATATATATATATATATATATATATATATATATATATATATATATATATATATACTGGTTGGTAAGGTTATTTAATGTATGTATGACTCATGGTGAGGTGCCTGAGGATTGGCGGAATGCGTGCATAGTGCCATTGTACAAAGGCAAAGGGGATAAGAGTGAGTGCTCAAATTACAGAGGTATAAGTTTGTTGAGTATTCCTGGTAAATTATATGGGAGGGTATTGATTGAGAGGGTGAAGGCATGTACAGAGCATCAGATTGGGGAAGAGCAGTGCGGTTTCAGAAGTGGTAGAGGATGTGTGGATCAGGTGTTTGCTTTGAAGAATGTATGTGAGAAATACTTAGAAAAGCAAATGGATTTGTATGTAGCATTTATGGATCTGGAGAAGGCATATGATAGAGTTGATAGAGATGCTCTGTGGAAGGTATTAAGAATATATGGTGTGGGAGGCAAGTTGTTAGAAGCAGTGAAAAGTTTTTATCGAGGATGTAAGGCATGTGTACGTGTAGGAAGAGAGGAAAGTGATTGGTTCTCAGTGAATGTAGGTTTGCGGCAGGGGTGTGTGATGTCTCCATGGTTGTTTAATTTGTTTATGGATGGGGTTGTTAGGGAGGTAAATGCAAGAGTCCTGGAAAGAGGGGCAAGTATGAAGTCTGTTGGGGATGAGAGAGCTTGGGAAGTGAGTCAGTTGTTGTTCGCTGATGATACAGCGCTGGTGGCTGATTCATGTGAGAAACTGCAGAAGCTGGTGACTGAGTTTGGTAAAGTGTGTGGAAGAAGAAAGTTAAGAGTAAATGTGAATAAGAGCAAGGTTATTAGGTACAGTAGGGTTGAGGGTCAAGTCAATTGGGAGGTGAGTTTGAATGGAGAAAAACTGGAGGAAGTGAAGTGTTTTAGATATCTGGGAGTGGATCTGTCAGCGGATGGAACCATGGAAGCGGAAGTGGATCATAGGGTGGGGGAGGGGGCGAAAATTTTGGGAGCCTTGAAAAATGTGTGGAAGTCGAGAACATTATCTCGGAAAGCAAAAATGGGTATGTTTGAAGGAATAGTGGTTCCAACAATGTTGTATGGTTGCGAGGCGTGGGCTATGGATAGAGTTGTGCGCAGGAGGATGGATGTGCTGGAAATGAGATGTTTGAGGACAATGTGTGGTGTGAGGTGGTTTGATCGAGTAAGTAACGTAAGGGTAAGAGAGATGTGTGGAAATAAAAAGAGCGTGGTTGAGAGAGCAGAAGAGGGTGTTTTGAAATGGTTTGGGCACATGGAGAGAATGAGTGAGGAAAGATTGACCAAGAGGATATATGTGTCGGAGGTGGAGGGAACGAGGAGAAGAGGGAGACCAAATTGGAGGTGGAAAGATGGAGTGAAAAAGATTTTGTGTGATCGGGGCCTGAACATGCAGGAGGGTGAAAGGAGGGCAAGGAATAGAGTGAATTGGAGCGATGTGGTATACAGGGGTTGACGTGCTGTCAGTGGATTGAATCAAGGCATGTGAAGCGTCTGGGGTAAACCATGGAAAGCTGTGTAGGTATGTATATTTGCGTGTGTGGACGTGTGTATGTACATGTGTATGGGGGGGGGGTTGGGCCATTTCTTTCGTCTGTTTCCTTGCGCTACCTCGCAAACGCGGGAGACAGCGACAAAGTATAAAAAAAAAAAAAAAAAAAAAAAAAAAAAAAAAAATATATATATATATATATATATATATATATATATATATATATATATATATATATATATATATATATATATATATATATATATATATATATATATATATATATATATATATATATATATATATATATATATATATATATATATATATATATATATATATATATATATATATATATATATATATATATATATATATATATATATATCCATCCTATGGATAGAGTTGTGCGCAGGAGGATGGATGTGCTGGAAATGAGATGTTTGAGGACAATGTGTGGTGTGAGGTGGTTTGATCGAGTAAGTAACGTAAGGGTAAGAGAGATGTGTGGAAATAAAAAGAGCGTGGTTGAGAGAGCAGAAGAGGGTGTTTTGAAATGGTTTGGGCACATGGAGAGAATGAGTGAGGAAAGATTGACCAAGAGGATATATGTGTCGGAGGTGGAGGGAACGAGGAGAAGAGGGAGACCAAATTGGAGGTGGAAAGATGGAGTGAAAAAGATTTTGTGTGATCGGGGCCTGAACATGCAGGAGGGTGTAAGGAGGGCAAGGAATAGAGTGAATTGGAGCGATGTGGTATACAGGGGTTGACGTGCTGTCAGTGGAGTGAATCAAGGCATGTGAGGCGTCTGGGGTGGACCATGGAAAGCTGTGTAGGTATGTATACACGGTGTGGACATGTGTATGTACATGTGTATGGGGGGGGGGGGGTTGGGCCATTTCTTTCGTCTGTTTCCTTGCGCTACCTCGCAACGCGGGAGACAGCGACAAAGTATAAAAAGAAAAAAAAAAAAAAAAAATATAATATATATATATATAATATATAAATATATATTTTATATATATATAAAATTGGCCCAGGAATAGAGTGAATTGGACGATGGGGTTTTAACTGGGGTTTTGGACGTGCTGCCCGGGTGGAGTGAATCAAGGCATGTAGGCTTTCTGGGGGGGGCCCAGGGGAAAGCTGTGTAGGAATTTTTATACAGGTGTGGACATGTGTTTTGTAAATGTGTAGGGGGGGGGGGGGGGGGGGTTGGGGAAATGGCGAATAGTTTAAAGAGATAAAAAAGAAAAATATATATATATGATATATTATACTATATATATATATTATATATTAATTATATATATATTATATATATATATTATAGTATAATTTTATAATATATATATATTATATATATATATAGTATTTATATTATTTATATTTATATTTATATATATTATTTATTTATATATATATATAATTATATATATTATATTATAGTTATATATATATATATATATATTATATATATTATATTATGAACATGCAGGATGGGTTGAAAGGAGGGCAAGGTAATTAGTGGTGATTTGGAGCGCGGTGGGTTACCTGGGGTTGACGTTGCTGTCGGTGGATTGAATCAGGCATGTGAAGCGTCTGGGATTAACATGGAAGCTGTGTAAGGTATGTATATTGCGATTTTTAATGTGGGAGTATGTATATACATGTGTTTGGGGGTGGGTTGGGCCATTTCTTTCGTCTGTTTCCTTGCGCTACCTCGCAAACGCGGGAGACAGCGACAAAGCAAAAAAACAAAAAAAATAGTAATTGATAGTAATACAAACATGTATCATATATATTACATGGTAATCTGATGGCAATACCTACATGTAACATATACATTCTCTGGTAATCATGATTGTAATACAAACATGTTATCATATACATCTATGGTAATCTATAGAAATACAAACACTTATCACATACCCTTCTTATGGTAATCGATAGTAATTGAAACAGTATTATAAACTTTCTATTGTAATCTGATAGTATTGCAAGTATGTATCATATACCATTGTATGGTAACTAATAGTAATGGAAAAAAATATTATATATATTCTAATGATAATACCTACTTGTAATACAACATGTATCATAAAATTTCTCTTGTAATGTGATGAAATACAAAAATGAATCATATACAACCTATTATGATATATGTATAAAATATGTATCAAGTACATTGTATGGTAACACAGAAAATAATACCAATATGTATCAATACATTCCATAGTAATCTGATGGTAAGAGAAACATGTATCAAAACATCATATGGTTATGTGATATCAATAACAAACATGTAAATTTCAAACATAATTTGTTCATCTGAGAGCAATACCAACATGAAACATAACTTTCTATGATAATCTGTTGTAACAGGAACATGTATCATATACATTCTATGGTAAACTGATAATATATGCAAACTTTTATAACATACATTCTAATGGTAATTGTGATGTTAATAAAAAACTTGCATCTTAAACATTCTGTGGTAATCTGATGGCAATACAGAGATGTATCATATACATTCCATTGTAATTATGGTAATATCAACCATTACATGTACATTTGTATGGGTGAAAATGAATGTTGTTAGAAACATGTATTCAAATGCATTCATGGTAATCAGGTTCTATTAAAACATGCATCACATACATTCTATGATAATCTGATAGTAATGCAAACATGTACCATATATATTCAATGTAATATGACAGTAACACAAACATGCATCATATCTATTGCATGTGATTTGCAAGTATTACACAACATATAATCATTATAATTTTGTATGGTAACCTGAAAGTAATACAAACATGTATCATCTATATCATATGGGTAAACAATAGCAATACAAGCATGTATCGTTTTCATATACATTGTATGGAATACGATAGTAATACACATAACAATCATATTTATTAATAGTTAATATGAAAGTACATAGAAACAAGTACCTTAATACATTCTATGTAATCATAGTAATAACAACCATGTATCATATGCATTTTATGATATTCTGATAATAATGAAAATGTGTATCATATACATTCTATGGTAATCTGATAGTACTGACAAAGATGTTGATATACATTCTATAGTAATCTGATAGTAATACAAGTTTGTATCATATACATTCTATTTTAATCGGAAGTAAATACAAGCATGCATGCATATACCTTCTATGGTAATCTGATTGTAATACAAATTCATACATATACATTATATATTAATCAGATAATTATACAAATGTATCATTACATATTATGGTAGTCTGGTACAAGCGTATCATAATAATTCTATGATAATCTGATAGTAATGCCAACCAGTACTAAACTAATATTGTAATTGAAAGAAATCAAAACAAGTATTCATATATAACCTAACAGTAAGATGAATTAATACACATCTATCATATATATTGTATGGTAATATGATACGTAATAGAATCATGTATTATAAATAATATATTATATATCTAGATATTATATATATATATATATATATAATAAAAATAGTAATAAAAATAGATATATATATAAATATATATATATAAAATATTATATATATAATCATATATATAATACTAATATAATATATATATATATATAATATATATATATAAATATTATAATCCTGGTTGGTAAGGTATTTAAAGTATGTATGATCAAGGTGAGGTGCCTGAGGAATGGCGGAATGCGTGCATAGTGCCCTTGTACAAAGGCAAAGGGGATAAGAGTGAGTGCTCAAATTACAGAGGTATAATTATGTAGAGTATCCTTGATAAATTATATGAGGGTATTGATTGAGAGGGTGAAGGCATGTACAGAGCCTCAGATGGGGGAAGAGCAGTGCGTTTCAGAAGTGGTAGAGATAGTGTGATCAGGTGTTTTCTTTGAAGAATTATGTGAGAAATAATAGAAAGCAAAATGGATTTGTATGTACATTTAAGGATTGGAGAAGCATATGAATAGAGTAGATAGAGATGCTCTGTGGAAGTATAAGAATATATGGTGTGGAGGCAAGTTGTAGAAGCATGAAAAAGTTTTTATCGAGGATGTAAGCATGTTACGTGTAGGAAAGAGAGAATAATGATTGTTCCATGAATGTAGGTTTGCGGCAGGGGTGTGTGATGTCTCCATGTTGTTTAATTGTTTATTGTATGGTAGTTAGTTAGGGAGGTAAATGCAAGAGTCCCCTGGTAAGAGGGGCAAGTAGGAATCGTTGGGATGATAGAGCTTGGGAATGAGTCAGTTGTTGTTCGCTGAGATACAGCGCTGGTGGCTGATTCATGTGATAAACTGCAGACGCTGGTGACTGAGTTTGGTAAAGTGTGTGGAAGAAGAAAGTTAAGAGTAAATGTGAATAAGAGCAAGGTTATTAGGTACAGTAGGGTTGAGGGTCAAGTCAATTGGGAGGTGAGTTTGAATGGAGAAAAACTGGAGGAAGTGAAGTGTTTTAGATATCTGGGAGTGGATCTGTCAGCGGATGGAACCATGGAAGCGGAAGTGGATCATAGGGTGGGGGAGGGGGCGAAAATTTTGGGAGCCTTGAAAAATGTGTGGAAGTCGAGAACATTATCTCGGAAAGCAAAAATGGGTATGTTTGAAGGAATAGTGGTTCCAACAATGTTGTATGGTTGCGAGGCGTGGGCTATGGATAGAGTTGTGCGCAGGAGGATGGATGTGCTGGAAATGAGATGTTTGAGGACAATGTGTGGTGTGAGGTGGTTTGATCGAGTAAGTAACGTAAGGGTAAGAGAGATGTGTGGAAATAAAAAGAGCGTGGTTGAGAGAGCAGAAGAGGGTGTTTTGAAATGGTTTGGGCACATGGAGAGAATGAGTGAGGAAAGATTGACCAAGAGGATATATGTGTCGGAGGTGGAGGGAACGAGGAGAAGAGGGAGACCAAATTGGAGGTGGAAAGATGGAGTGAAAAAGATTTTGTGTGATCGGGGCCTGAACATGCAGGAGGGTGTAAGGAGGGCAAGGAATAGAGTGAATTGGAGCGATGTGGTATACAGGGGTTGACGTGCTGTCAGTGGAGTGAATCAAGGCATGTGAGGCGTCTGGGGTGGACCATGGAAAGCTGTGTAGGTATGTATACAGCGTGTGTGGACATGTGTATGTACATGTGTATGGGGGGGGGGGGGGGGTTGGGCCATTTCTTTCGTCTGTTTCCTTGCGCTACCTCGCAGACGCGGGAGACAGCGACAAAGTATAAAAAGAAAAAAAAAAAAAAAAAAATATATATATATATATATATATATATATATATATATATATATATATATATATATATATATTATCCCTGGGGATAGGGGAGAAAGAATACTTCCCACGTATTCCCTGCGTGTCGTAGAAGGCGAGTAAAAGGGAAGGGAGCGGGGGGCTGGAAATCCTCCCCTCTCAATTTTTTTTTCTTTTTTCTTTTCCAAAAGAAGGAACAGAGAAGGGGGCCTGGTGAGGATATTCCCTAAAAGGCCCAGTCCTCTGTTCTTAACGCTACCTCGCTAATGCGGGAAATGGCGAATAGTATGAAAAAAAAAAAAAAAAAAATATATATATATATATATATATATATATATATATATATATATAATGAAAAATAGAAAGATTTCCAATATAAAGCAATTACGAACATTCTGAAAATTTCCAAGCACTCACACAATATAAGAAGTGAAGGTTCAATACACATTTTTCATTCTTTTCCAAATGACTGTCTTCACTGACAAAAAGTGCATCTTTAGGTGAACATATCCTCCCCTCTTAGCAAAGCCTCCACAAAGGGTACAGTCTTGTAAATGAATTTTATGAATTTTTCATTATTATTTTTTTTAAATCTTTCCCATTGTTTATCTAAACATTCATTGTATATAACAGTATTGTAGCAACTGGGTTCTTGCAAGAAGTAATTTAATGCTCCTTCCAATACAGGTTGAATATTTATTCATCTTCCAGTGTAAATTATTGTTGGGAACTTTTTGCATTCATTTGGGTATAGTTTCTCTAAAGATATTGAATGGTAAATAGGTGATGCGTGTCAGCAAGCTGTAACTGTAGTGACCTCACAGGTTGGCCATATGCTTAGTACTATTACCAAAGGCAAAATGATTCACATGGTATAAACTTTTATCCCTGGGAATAAGGGAAAAAAATGCTACCAATACTTCTGTGTTTCTTACAAGATACATAAGGTGAGAAGCTGGAAATCCTCCTTCCCTGTACTGTGACTTGCATTCAAGAGTAGGAACAGAAGGGGAAGATCTTCAGCCATGAGAGAATTTTTCCTCAAGATTGTTAGTTCCTAGTGCTACTTGGCTTAGACAGAGTGGTGGACAGGTAAAAAAGACGAATATACTTTTCACCTTAGGTGATTTGTTTTATGCCAAAATTCAATGGTTTCACATTTGAATTAATAATTTATGCTCAGTTTATTTATCAAAATGGTATATTCATTTTTAAATTGTTTCATTCCTGTATTTGAATTTATTTCAGTTCTCAAGGACTGCTGCTATTATATTTATAAACAGATTTACAGTAAAGATCAGCTTCTTCCCCAGTTATACACTTAACACTGCAGGTTCTGCCACAAAGCCATTCTTTTGTTAAAATGTTCCTGATCCATCTTCACGACAGCTAATTAATATCAGTAGAAGTCCAGTAAAGAATTCAGACCTAATCTAGGTTGTGTAAATTGGTTGGTAGTTTGAGTTGTAACCCTATCATCTACCAGGGTCATCAAGGCTGTCAACCTCAAGCTACATCAACCGAGAAATTTTGAACACCACATTTGAATGTTAAAGATGATGCCAAGGCCACATATATTTACTATGCATGGGGCCCATGGCTGTATAGTCATTAAGGAAATGTAGTTTCATCTTTAAATTATTTTGGTAACAGGCCTGACATAAATACTGTTCTTAAAGATTTGCATGAGACAACTGGGTAAGTTAAATATAGTTTTGTGTAGCTTATACTTGATGGATTTAACTGAAATTTGAAATGTATTGTTTAGTCAGTTATTTGTTGTACACTTGTGTGTCTTGTTCTAATTTCATTTCTTAAAAAGCATTCACTTCTTTTTTAAATAGCTCAGGGTCACTGGCCTCTGTATATTGTAATGATATGATTGCCAAGGAAGAAGTGACCACAAGGGGAAATTGAAACGGGCCTATGAAACTAGTTTATGTTTGTACAGTGCAGCAACATTAATACTCTTTGTACAGTTTGAATATGCTGTAAAATTCCCAGAAGAGGTAAAGTTCTTCCTTCCATTTTATAGATATATGTGGATAGGGGATTAAGAATACTTCCCACGTATTCCCTGCGTGTCGTAGAAGGCGACTAAAAGGGGAGGGAGCGGGGGGCTGGAAATCCTCCCCTCTCGTTTTTTTTTAATTTTCCAAAAGAAGGAACAGAGAATTGGGCCAGGTGAGGGTATTCCCTCAAAGGCCCAGTCCTCTGTTCTTAATGCTACCTCGCTAACGCGGGAAATGGCGAATAGTTTAAAAGAAAAAAAAGAAAAATATATATATATGAATATATATATATATATATATATATATATATATATATATATATATATATATATATATATATATATATATATATATATATATATATATATATATATATATATATATATATATATATATATATATATATATATATATATATATATATATATATATATATATATATATATATATATATATATATATATATATATATATATATATATATATATATATATATATGAACATGCAGGAGGGTGAAAGGAGGGCAAGGAATAGAGTGAATTGGAGCGATGTGGTATACCGGGGTTGACGTGCTGTCGGTGGATTGAATCAGGGCATGTGAAGCGTCTGGGATAAACCATGGAAAGCTGTGTAGGTATGTATATTTGCGTGTGTGGACGTATGTATATACATGTGTATGGGGGTGGGTTGGGCCATTTCTTTCGTCTGTTTCCTTGCGCTACCTCGCAAACGCGGGAGACAGCGACAAAGCAAAAAAAAAAAAAAAAATATATATATATATATATATATATATATATATATATATATATATATATATATATATATATATATTACATGGTATTTCTGATAGTAATACCTACATGTAACATATAAATTCTATGGTAATCTGATAGTAATTGAAACATGTATTATGAACATTCTATTGTAATCTGATAGTAGTTGAAATAAGTACCATATACATCTTATGGTTATCTTTTAGTAATGAAAACATGTATTATATACATTCTAATGTAATCTGCTAGTAATACAAACTTGTATCATAGAATTTCTCATGTAATGTGATAGAGATACAAAAATGAACCATATACCTCCAATTCTAATATGATAATAAAATCATGTATCATATACATTGTATGGTAATCTGAAAATAATGCAAATATGTATCATATACATTCCATAATAACCTGATTGTAATACAAACATGCATCATATATATCATATGGTTATCTGATAGTAAGACAAATATGTGCTATATACATTACATATTAATCTGAGAGCAATACCAACATGAAACGTATACATTCTATTGCAATCTGGTTGTAACTGAAACATGTATCATATACTGGTAATCTGATAGTAATGCAAACTTTTATCACATACATTCTATGGTAATGTGATGGTAATAAAAACTTGTATCTTATACATTCTGTGGTAATCTGATGGTAATACAAAGATGTATCATATGCATTCTATGGTAATGTGATGGAAATGCAAATATGTATCATATACATTGTATGGTGAACTGATAGTAATATAAACATATATCATATACATTCTATGGTAATCTGAGTGTTTTCTAAACATGCATCATGATATACATTCTATGATAATCTGATAGTAATGCAAACATGTATCATATATATTCAATGGTGATATGATATTAATACAAATATGTATCATACATATTACATGCTGATCTGATAGCAGTACCAACATGTAACATATACATTCTATGGTAATTTGATTGTAATACAAACATGTATCATATATATTCTATGGTAACCTAATAGTAATACAAACATTTATCACATACATTCTATGGTAATCTGATGGTAGTAAAAACTTGTATCATATACATTCTATGGTAATGTAATTGAAAACAAAATGGATCATATACATTCTATGGAAATCTGACTGTAATACAATCATGTATCATAAACATTCTATGGTAACCTGGTCATAGTAAAAACATGTATCATACTCATTTTCTGGTAATCTGATAGTAATAGAAATTTTTTTTTTTTTTTTTTTTTTTGCTTTGTCGCTGTCTCCCGCATTTGCAAGGTAGTGCAAGGAAACAGACAAAAGAAATGGCCCAACCCCCCCATACACATGTATATACATACGTCCACACACGCAAATATACATACCTACACAGCTTTCCATGGTTTACCCCAGATGCTTCACATGCCTTGATTCAATCCACTGACAGCACGTCAACCCCGGTATACCACATCGCTCCAATTCACTCTATTCCTTGCCCTCCTTTCACCCTCCTGCATGTTCAGGCCCCGATCACACAAAATCTTTTTCACTCCATCTTTCCACCTCCAATTTGGTCTCCCTCTTCTCCTCGTTCCCTCCACCTCCGACACATATATCCTCTTGGTCAATCTTTCCTCACTCATTCTCTCCATGTGACCAAACCATTTCAAAACACCCTCTTCTGCTCTCTCAACCACGCTCTTTTTATTTCCACACATCTCTCTTACCCTTACGTTACTTACTCGATCAAACCACCTCACACCACACATTGTCCTCAAACATCTCATTTCCAGCACATCCATCCTTCTGCGCATAACTCTATCCATAGTCCACGCCTCGCAACCATACAACATTGTTGGAACCACTATTCCTTCAAACATACCCATTTTTGCTTTCCGAGATAATGTTCTCGACTTCCACACATTCTTCAAGGCTCCCAGAATTTTCGCCCCCTCCCCCACCCTATGATCCACTTCCGCTTCCATGTTTCCATCCGCTGCCAGATCCACTCCCAGATATCTAAAACACTTCACTTCCTCCAGTTTTTCTCCATTCAAACTCACCTCCCAATTGACTTGACCCTCAACCCTACTGTACCTAATAACCTTGCTCTTATTAACTTTCTTCTTTCACACACTTTACCAAACTCAGTCACCAGCTTCTGCAGTTTCTCACATGAATCAGCCACCAGCGCTGTATCATCAGCGAACAACAACTGACTCACTTCCCAAGCTCTCTCATCCCCAACAGACTTCATACTTGCCCCTCTTTCCAAAACTCTTGCATTCACCTCCCTAACAACCCCATCCATAAACAAATTAAACAACCATGGAGACATCACACACCCCTGCCGCAAACCTACATTCACTGAGAACCACTGAGTAATAGAAATATGTCTTATATATATTGTATTTAAATCTGATAGTAATCAAACATGTATTGTATATGTTTTATGGTAATCTGATAATAATAAAAACATGTATCATATACATTATATGGTAATCTGATAGTAAGTCAAGCATTTGTTGTATACATTCTCTCATAATCTGATAGTAATAAAAACCTAGTTCATATATATTCTTTGGTAATCTGATATCAATACAAACATGTATAATATACATTTTATGGTAATCTGATGGTAATGGAAACATGTATCATATACATTCTTTGGTAATCTGATCATAATGGAAATATGTATCATATACATTATATGGTAATATGATACTAATAAAAACATGTATCATATGCAGTCTGTGGTAATTTGATAGTATTACAAATATGCATCATATACATTCTATGGTAATCTGATAATAATACAAGCATTTATCATACACATTCTATGATGATCTGATAGTAATAAAAACATGGATCATATATATTCTTTGGTAATCTGATATTTATACAAACATGCATCATATACATCCTATGGTAATCTGATAGCAATGGAAACATATATCATATTCATTCTATGGCAATCTCATAGTAATGCAATCATTTATCATATACATTCTTTGGTAATCTAATCATAATGCAAACATGTAATATGGTAATATGATAGTTAAACATGTATTATATACATTCTATGGTAATCTGAGAGTAATACAAATATGTATCATATACATTCCATGGCAATCTGATAGTAATACAAATATGTATCATATACCTTCTTTGGTATTCTGATAGTAATACAAGCATTTATCGTATACATTTTATGGTAATCTGATTGTAATACAAACATGTATCATATACAGTCTATATCAATCTGATAATAATACAAACATGTATCATATACATTGTATGGTAATCTGATAGTAATACAAACATGTATCATATACATTGTACGGTAAACTAATAGTAATACAAACATGTATCATATACATTCTATGGTAAACTGATAGTGATACAAGCAACTCTCATATTTGTTGTATGTTAGTATGCGAGTAATACAAACATGTACCTTATACATTCTTCAGTAAGCATATTAATACAAACACGTATCATATACATTCTATGATAATCTGATGATAATGCAAATGTAGATCATATACATTCTATGGTTATTATTCATTTATTATACTTTGCTGCTGTCTACCACTTTAGCGAGGTAGCGCAAGGAAACAGACGAAAGAATGGCCCAACCCAGCCACATACACATGTATATACATACACATCCACACATGCATATACACATACCTATACATTTCAATGTATACATAAATATGAATACACGGACATATACATATATACACATGTAAATAGTTCATCCTTGCTGCCTTTATTCATTCCTGCTGCCACCCCGCCACACATGAAATGACAACCCCCACCCCTTGCAAGTGCATGAGGTAGTGCTAGGAAAAGACAACAAAGGCCACATTCATTCTCACTCAGTCTCTAGTTCTCATGTACAATGCACCAAAACCACAGCTCCCTTTCCACATTCAGGTCCCACAAAACTTTCCATGGTTTACCCTAGACGCTTCACATGCCCTGGTTCAACCCATTGATGGCACGTCGACCCCAGTATACCACATTGTTCCAATTCACTCTATTCCTTGCACGCCTTTCACCCTCCTGCATGTTCAGGCCCTGATTGCTCAAAATCTTTTTCAATCCATCCTTCCACCTCCAATTTGGTCTCCCACTTCTCATTCCCTCCACCTCTGACACATATATCCTTTTTGCCAATCTTTCCTCACTCATTTTCTCCATGTGGCCAAACCATTTCAAAACACCCTCTTCCGCTCTCTCAACCACACTCTTTTTATTACCACACATCTCTCTTACCCATTCATTACTTACATGATCTAACCGCCTCATAACACATATTGTCCTCAAACATCTCATTTCCAACGCGTCCACCCTCCTTCACACGACCCCATCTATAGCCCACATCTCGCAACCATATAACTTTGTTGTAGCCACTATTCCTTCAAACATACCCATTTTTGCTTTCCGAGATAAAGTTCTCACCTTCCACACATTCTTCAACACTCCCAGAACTTTTGCCCCCTCCCCCACCCTGTGACTCACTTCTGCTTCCATGATTCCATCCACTGCCAAATCCACTCCCAGGCATCTAAAACACTTCACTTACTCCAGTTTTTCTCCATTCAAACTTACCTTCCAACTGACTTAACCCTCAACCCTACTGTACCTAATAACCTAGCTTTTATTCACATTTACTCTCAGCTTTCTTCCTTCATACACTTTACAAAACTCAGTCATCAGCTTCTGCAGTTTCTCACCCGAATCAGCCACCAGCACTGTACCATCAGCGAACAACAGCTGACTCACTTCCCAAGTTCTCTCATCCACAACAGACTGCATACTTGCCCCTCTCTCCAAAAATCTTGCATTCACCTTCCTAACAACCCATCCATAAACAAATTAAAGAACCATGGAGACATCACGCACCCCTGCAGCAAACTGACATTCACTGAGAACCAATCTTCCTACTTGTACACATACCTTACATCTTCAATAAAAACTTTTTACTGCTTCTAGCAACTTGCCTTCCACACCATATATTCTTAATACCTTCGAACAAAGCATCTCTATCAACTCTATCATATGCCTTCTCCAGATCCATAAATGCTGCAAACAAATGTACATGCCTTCACCCTCTCAAATAATGCCCTCCCATATAATTTCCCAGGAATACTCAACAAACTTATACCTCTGTAATTTGAACACTCACCTTTATCCCCTTTGCCTTTGTTTACTGGCACTATGCATGCATTCCACTAATCCTCAGGCATTTAACCATGATCCATACATACACTGAATATCCTGACCAACCAGTCAACAACACAGTCACCCCCTTTTTTAATAAATTCCACTGCAATACCATCCAAACCCACCGTCTTTCCAGCTTTCATCTTCTGCAAAGCTTTCACTATCTATTCTCTTTTTACCAAATCATTCTCCCAAACACTCTCACTTTGCACACCACCTTGACCCAAACACCCTATATCTGCTACTCTATCATCTAACACATTAAACAAACCTTCAAAATACTCACTCTATCTCCTTCTCACATCACCACTACTTGTTATTACCTCCCCATTAGCCCCCTTCACTGAAGTTCCCATTTGTTCCCTTGTCTTATGCACTTTTTTTTATCTCCTTCCAAAACATCTTATTCTCCCTAAAATTTGATGATACTCTCTCACCCCAACTCTCATTTGCCCTCTTTTTCACCTCTTGCACCTTTCTCTTGACCTTCTGCCTCTTTCTTTTATACATCTCCCACTCATTTGCACTATTTCCCTGCAAAAGTCATCCGAATGCCTCTCTCTTCTCTTTCGCAAATAATCTTACTTTTTCATCCCACTACTCACTAACCTTTCTAATCTGCCCACCTCCCACGCTTCTCATGCCACAAGCATCTTTTGCGCAAGCCATCACTACTTCTCTAAATACATCCCATTCCTTCCCCACTCCCCTTGCGTCCTTTGCTCTCACTTTTTCCATTCTACGCTCAGTCTCTCCTGGTACTTCCTCACACAAGACTCCTTCCCATGCTCACTTATTTTCATCACTCTCTTTACCCCAACATTCTCTCTTCTTTTCTCCTGAAACAGGAGTGTGGGAGTATGTGATATAATGCAAGAAAGTAAACTCGAGATTGATATGGGTAAAACTGAAAGTGGATGGAGAGAGATGGGAAATACAATTATTGGTGCCTTTGCACCTGGGCATGAGAAGAAAGATCATGAGAGGCAAGTGTTTTGGGAACAGCTGAGTGAGTGTGTTAACAGTTTTGATGCACGAGACAGGGTTATAGTGATGGGTGATTTGAATGCAAAGGTGAGTAATGTGGTAGTTGAGGGAATAATTAGTGTACATGGGGTGTTCAGTGTCGCAAATGGAAATGGTGAAGAGCTTGTAGATTTGTGTGCTCAAAAAGGACTGGTGATTGGGAATACCTTGTTTAAAAAGAGAGATATACATAAGTATATGTATGTAAGTAGGAGAGATGGCCAGAGAGTGTTGTTGGATTACATGTTAATTGATAGGCACGTGAACAAGAGACTTTTGGATGTTAATGTGTTGAGGTGCAACTGGAGGGATGTCTGATCATTATCTTGTGGAGACAAAGGTGAAGATTTATAGAGGTTTCAGACAATCTATGGTAATTTGATAATACAAATATGTACCATATACATTATATGGTAATCTGATAGTAATACATATGTGTATCATATACATTTTATGGTACTCCGATTGTAGTACAAACATGTATCGTATACAGTCTATGGCAATCTGCTGGTATTACAAATATGTATCATATACACTGTATGGTAATATATTAGGAATACAAACATGTATCGTAAACATTCTATTGTAATCCGATTGTAATACAAACATGTATCATATACATTCTATGGTAATCTGATAGTAATGCAAATAAGTATCATATACATGCTATAGTAATCTGATGGGAATGCAAACATGTACCATATACATTCTATGGTAGTCTGATAGTAATACAAACATGTATCATATACACTCTATGGTAATCTTTAGTAATACAAATATATTTTTTTTTTATTATACTTTGTCGCTGTCTCCCGCGTTTGCGAGGTAGTGCAAGGAAACAGACGAAAGAAATGGCCCAACCCCCCCCCATACACATGTATATACATACGTCCACACACGCAAATATACATACCTACACAGCTTTCCATGGTTTACCCCAGACGCTTCACATGCCTTGATTCAATCCACTGACAGCACGTCAACCCCGGTATACCACATCGCTCCAATTCACTCTATTCCTTGCCCTCCTTTCACCCTCCTGCATGTTCAGGCCCCGATCACACAAAATCTTTTTCACTCCATCTTTCCACCTCCAATTTGGTCTCCCTCTTCTCCTCGTTCCCTCCACCTCCGACACATATATCCTCTTGGTCAATCTTTCCTCACTCATTCTCTCCATGTGCCCAAACCACTTCAAAACACCCTCTTCTGCTCTCTCAACCACGCTCTTTTTATTTCCACACATCTCTCTTACCCTTACGTTACTCACTCGATCAAACCACCTCACACCACACATTGTCCTCAAACATTTCATTTCCAGCACATCCATCCTCCTGCGCACAACTCTATCCATAGCCCACGCCTCGCAACCATACAACATTGTTGGAACCACTATTCCTTCAAACATACCCATTTTTGCTTTCCGAGATAATGTTCTCGACTTCCACACATTCTTCAAGGCCCCCAGAATTTTCGCCCCCTCCCCCACCCTATGATCCACTTCCGCTTCCATGGTTCCATCCGCTGCCAGATCCACTCCCAGATATCTAAAACACTTCACTTCCTCCAGTTTTTCTCCATTCAAACTCACCTCCCAATTGACTTGACCCTCAACCCTACTGTACCTAATAACCTTGCTCTTATTCACATTTACTCTTAACTTTCTTCTTCCACACACTTTACCAAACTCAGTCACCAGCTTCTGCAGTTTCTCACATGAATCAGCCACCAGCGCTGTATCATCAGCGTACAACAACTGACTCACTTCCCAAGCTCTCTCATCCCCAACAGACTTCATACTTGCCCCTCTTTCCAAAACTCTTGCATTTACCTCCCTAACAACCCCATCCATAAACAAATTAAACAACCATGGAGACATCACACACCCCTGCCGCAAACCTACATTCACTGAGAACCAATCACTTTCGTCTCTTCCTACACGTACACATGCCTTACATCCTCGATAAAAACTTTTCACTGCTTCTAACAACTTTCCTCCCACACCATATATTCTTAATACCTTCCACAGAGCATCTCTATCAACTCTATCATATGCCTTCTCCAGATCCATAAATGCTACATACAAATCCATTTGCTTTTCTAAGTATTTCTCACATACATTCTTCAAAGCAAACACCTGATCCACACATCCTCTACCACTTCTGAAACCACACTGCTCTTCCCCAATCTGATGCTCTGTACATGCCTTCACCCTCTCAATCAATACCCTCCCATATAATTTACCAGGAATACTCAACAAACTTATACCTCTGTAATTTGAGCACTCACTCTTATCCACTTTGCCTTTGTACAATGGCACTATGCACACATTCCGCCAATCCTCAGGCACCTCACCATGAGTCATACATACATTAAATAACCTTACCAACCAGTCAACAATACAGTCATCCCCTTTTTTAATAAATTCCACTGCAATACCATCCAAACCTGCTGCCTTGCCGGCTTTCATCTTCCGCAAAGCTTTCACTACCTCTTCTCTGTTTACCAAATCATTTTCCCTAACCCTCTCACTTTGCACACCACCTCAACCAAAACACCCTATATCTGCCACTCTATCATCAAACACATTCAACAAACCTTCAAAATACTCACTCCATCTCCTTCTCACATCACCACTACTTGTTATCACCTCCCCATTTGCGCCCTTCACTGAAGTTCCCATTTGCTCCCTTGTCTTACGCACTTTATTTACCTCCTTCCAGAACATCTTTTTATTCTCCCTAAAATTTAATGATACTCTCTCACCCCAACTCTCATTTGCCCTTATTTCACCTCTTGCACCTTTCTCTTGACCTGTCTCTTTCTTTTATACATCTCCCACTCAATTGCATTTTTTCCCTGCAAAACTCGTCCAAATGCCTCTCTCTTCTCTTTCACTAATACTCTTACTTCTTCATCCCACCACTCACTACCCTTTCTAATCAACCCACCTCCCACTCTTCTCATGCCACAAGCATCTTTTGCGCAATCCATCACTGATTCCCTAAATACATCCCATTCCTCCCCCACTCCCCTTACTTCCATTGTTCTCACCTTTTTCCATTCTGTTCTCAGTCTCTCCTGGTACTTCCTCACACAGGTCTCCTTCCCAAGCTCACTTACTCTCACCACCCTCTTCACCCCAACATTCACTTGGCCCACCAGTGATGCTACTACGTTTGTGAATCGGGAACCATTGCAACACAAACCTCGCCAGGTGGTAGAGTTTCCCGCAGTGTATCGAGACAGACTTCCCCAGAACTTTTTTTTAAAGGGGAAGTAAATGTTTATAGTTGTGTTACTGGAGTGATAGTTTTCATACATGGTGTTTTGACAAGAAAATAGTGAAATTGGAGAAAAATGTAGCTTAGACATTGAAGCTTATTGATACAGTGGTTAAATTGATGAGAACTGCTATTGACGTTTGTGTAAATAAATTATACATATCCTTTTTCCATAGCCAGAGGTTGAACCATTATGTGACATTCATTTTTTCATTCATTTCAAGCTAGAAGTTTCAGTTTTCTAAATTGTTTCTTACATTTTTCATATGTATATATATGTATGTGTGTGTGTGTATATGTGCGTATGTATGTGTATGTGTGTGTATGTGTATATGTATATATATATGTATATTATCCCTGGGGATAGGGGTGAAAGAATACTTCCCACGTATTCCTCGCGTGTCGTAGAAAGCGACTAGAGGGGACGGGAGCGGGGGGCCAGAAATCCTCCCCTCCTTGTATTAACTTTCTAAAATGGGAAACAGAAGAAGGAGTCACGCGGGGAGTGCTCATCCTCCTCGAAGGCTCAGAGTGGGGTGCCTAAATGTGTGTGGATGTAACCAAGATGTGAAAAAAGGAGAGATAGGTAGTATGTTTGAGGAAAGGAACCTGGATGTTTTGGCTCTGAGTGAAACGAAGCTCAAGGGTAAAGGGGAAGAGTGGTTTGGGAATGTCTGGGGAGTAAAGTCAGGGGTTAGTGAGAGGACAAGAGCAAGGGAAGGAGTAGCAGTACTCCTGAAACAGGAGTTGTGGGAGTATGTGATAGAATGTAAGAAAGTAAATTCTCGATTAATATGGGTAAAACTGAAAGTTGATGGAGAGAGGTGGGTGATTATTGGTGCATATGCACCCGGGCATGAGAAGAAAGATCATGAGAGGCAAGTGTTTTGGGAGCAGCTGAATGAGTGTGTTAGTGGTTTTGATGCACGAGACCGGGTTATAGTGATGGGTGATTTGAATGCAAAGGTGAGTAATGTGGCAGTTGAGGGAATAATTGGTATACATGGGGTGTTCAGTGTTGTAAATGGAAATGGTGAAGAGCTTGTAGATTTATGTGCTGAAAAAGGACTGGTGATTGGGAATACCTGGTTTAAAAAGCGAGATATACATAAGTATACTTATGTAAGTAGGAGAGATGGCCAGAGAGCGTTATTGGATTACGTGTTAATTGACAGGCGTGCGAAAGAGAGACTTTTGGATGTTAATGTGCTGAGAGGTGCAACTGGAGGGATGTCTGATCATTATCTTGTGGAGGCTAAGGTGAAGATTTGTATGGGTTTTCAGAAAAGAAGTAATACAAATATGTATCATATATATTCTACGGTAATCGCATAGTAATGAAAATATGTATCATATATTCTATGGTAATGTTATAGTAATACTAACATATATACATTACATAGTAATCTGATACTAATGCGAACATGAATCATATACATAGTAACACAAACATGTATCATATATATTGCATGGTAATCTGTTAGTATTACAAACATATATAATTTGCATGGTAATCTGATAGTAATACAAATATGTATCATCTATATTATATGGTAAACTGATAGTAATACAAGCATGTATCATATACATTCTATGGTAAATGATAGTAATACAAACAATAATTATACTTATTGTATGTTGATATGAGAGTAATACAAACATGTACCTTATACATTCTTTGGTAATCATAGTAATACAAACATGTATCATATGCATTTATGGCATTCTGATAATAATGCAAATGTGTATCATATACATTCTATGATAATCTGATAGTACTACAAAGATGTATCATATACATTCTATAGTTTGCTGATAGTAATACAGTTTTGTATTGTATACATTTTATTTTAATCTGGTATTAATACAAACATGCATCATACACATTCTATGGTAATCTGATTGTAATACAAACATATATCATGTACATTGTATAATCATACAAACATGTATCATATACATTCTATGGTAGTCTGACAGTGATACAAACATGTATCATATACATTCTATGGTAATCTGATTGTAATGCAAACATGTATCATATACTTTATATTGTAATCTGATAGTAATGAAAACAAGTTTCATATATATTCCATAGTAATCTGATAGTAATACAAGCATGTATCATATATATTGTATGGTAAAATGATAGTAATAGAAACATGTATCATATATATTACATGGTATTTCTGATAGTGATACCAACATGTAACATATAAATTCTTTGGTAATCTGATTGTAATACAAACATTGTATGGTACTTTGATAGTAATACAAACATCTATCACATACATTCCATAATAACCTGATGGTAATACAAACATCAGTATATATTATATGGTTATCAGATGGTAAGACAAATATGAATCATATACATTACATATCAGTCTGAGAGCAATACCAACTTGAAATATATACATTCTATTGGAATCTGGTTGTAACTGAAAGATGTATCATATACATTCTATGGTAATCTGATAGTAATACAAACTTTTATCACATACATTTTATGGTTATGTGATGGTAATAAAAACTTGTATCTTATACATTCTGTGGTAATCTGATGGTAATACAAAGATGTATCATATGCATTCTATGGTAATGTGATTGTAATAGAAACATGCATCTTAAACATTGTATGGTGAACTGATAGTAATACAAACATGTATCATATACATTCTATGGTAATTTGATTGTAAAACAAACATGAATCATATACATCCTATGGTAACCTGATAGTAATACAAACATTTTTCACAAAAATGTATCACATACATTCTATGGAAATTTGACTGTAATACAAACATGTATCATAAACATTCTATGTAACCTGGTCATAGCAGAAACATGTATCATACCCATTCTCTGGTAATCTGATAGTAATAAAAATATGTCTTATATACATTGTATTTATATCTGATAGTAATGAAACATGTATCAAATGTTCTATGTTAATCTGATAGTAATAAAAACATGCATCATATACATTAATCTGATAGTAATAGAAATATGTCTTATATACATTGTATTCAAATCTGATAGCAATGAAACATATATCATATGTTGTATGGTAATCTGATAGTAATAAAAACATGTATCATATACATTATATGGTAATCTGATAGTAACAAAAACATGTATCATATACATTATATGGTAATCTGATAGTAAGACAAGCATTTGTCATATACATTCTCTCATAATCTGATTGTAATAAAAACTGTAATAAAAACCTGGTTCATATATATTCTATGGTAATGTGATGTTAATACAAACATGTATAATATATATTCTGCGGTAATCTGATTGTAATGGAAACATGTATCATATGCATTCTATGGCATACTCACAGTAATGCAAACATGTATCATACACATTCTTTGGTAATCTGATCATAATGGAAATATGTATCATATACATGATATGGTAATACTAATAAAAACATGTATCTTATGTATTCTGTGGTAATCTGATGATAATACAAATATGTATCATATACATTCTATGGTAATCTGATAATAATACAAGCATTTGATAAATACATTCTATGATAATCTGATAGTAATAAAAACATGGATCATATACATTTTTTGGTAATCTGATATTAATACAAACATGTATAATATAAATCCTATGGTAATCTGATAGCAATGGAAACATGTATCATATACATTTTATGGCAATTTCATAGTAATGTGCAATCATGTATCATATGCATTCTATGGCAATCTGATCATAATGCAAATATGTATCACATACATTATATGGTAATATGATAGTAGTAAAATATGTATCATATACATATACATATGTATCATATAATCCTCGAAAGCTCAGATTGGGTTTTAGATGTGTGTGGATGTAACCAAGATGAGAAAAAAGGAGAGGTAGGTAGTATGTTTGAGGAAAGGAACCTGGATGTTTTGGCTCTGAGTGAAATGAAGCTCAAGGGTAAAGGGGAGGATTGGTTTTGGAATGTCTTGGGAGTAAAGTCAGGGGTTAGTGAGAGGACAAGAGCAAGGGAGTAGCACTACTCCTGAAACAGGAGTGGTGGGAGTATGTGATAGAGTGTACGAAAGTAAACTCTAGATTGATATGGGTAAAACTGAAAGTTGATAGAGAGAGATGGGTGATTATTGGTGCATATGCACCTGGGCATGAGAAGAATGATCATGAGAGGCAAATGTTTTGGGAGCAGCTGAGTGAGTGTGTTAGTGGTTTTGATGCAAGAGACCGGGTTATAGTGATGGGTGATTTGAATGCAAAGGTGAGTAATGTGGCAGTTGAGGGAATAATTGGTGTACATGGGGTGTTCAGTGTTGTAAATGGAAATGGTGAAGAGCTTGCAGATTTATGTGCTGAAAAAGGACTGTTGCTTGGGAATACCTGGTTTAAAAAGAAAGATATACATAAGTATACGTATGTAGGTAGGAGATATGGGCAGAGAGCGTAATTGGATTAAGTGTTAATTGATAGGCCCTTAAAAGAGACTTTTGGATGTTAATGTGCTGAGAGGTGCAACTGGAGGGATGTCTGAATATGATCTTATGGAGGCAAAGATGAAGATTTGGAGAGATTTTCAGAAGAGAAGAGAGAATGTTGGGGTGAAAAGAGTGGTGAGAGTAAGTGAGCTTGGGAAGGAGACTTGTGTGAGGAAGCACCAGGAGAGACTGAGTACAGAATGGAAAAAGGTGAGAACTAAGGAGGTAAGGGGAGTGGGGGAGGAATGGAATGTATTTAGGGAAGCAGTGATGGCTTGCGCAAAAGATGCTTGTGGCATGAGAAGCGTGGGAGGTGGGCAGATTAGAAAGGGTAGTGAGTGGTAGGATGAAGAAGTAAGGTTATTGGTGAAAGAGAAGAGAGAGGTATTTGGATGATTTTTGCAGGGAAATAATGCAAATGAGTGGGAGATGTGTAAAAGAAAGAGGCAGGAGGTCAAGAGAAAGGTGCAAGAGGTGAAAAAGAGGGCAAATGAGAGTTGGGGTGAGAGAGTATCATCAAATTTTAGGGAGAATAAGATGTTTTGGAAGGAGGTAAAAAAAGTGCATAAGACAAGGGAACAAATGGGAACTTCAGTGAAGGGGGCTAATGGGGAGGTGATAACAAGTAATGGTGATGTGAGAAGGAGATGGAGTGAGTATTTTGAAGGTTTGTTGAATGTGTTTGATGATAGAGTGGCAGATATAGGGTGTTTTGGTCAAGGTAGTGTGTAAAGTGAGAGGGTTAGGGAAAATGATTTGGTAAACAAAGAAGAGGTAGTAAAAGCTTTGCGGAAGATGAAAGCTGGCAAGGCAGCGGGTTTGGATGATATTGCAGTAGAATTTATTAAAAAATGGGGTGACTGTATTGTTGACTGGTTGGTAAGGTTACTTAATGTATGTATGACTCATGGTGAGGTGCCTGAGGATTGGCAGAATGTGTGCATACTGCCATTGGACAAAGGCAAAGGGGATAAGAGTGAATGCTCAAACTACATAGGTATAAGTTTGTTGAATATTCCTGGGAAATTATATGGGAGGGTATTGATTGAGAGGGTGAAGGCATGTACAGGGCATCAGATTGGGGAAGAGCAGTGTGGTTTCAGAAGTGGTAGAGGATGTGTGGATTAGGTGTTTGTTTTGAAGAATGTATGTGAGAAATTCTTAGAAAAGCAAATGGATTTGTATGTAGCATCTATGGATCTGGAGAAGGCATATGATAGAGTTGATAGAGATGCTCTGTGGAAGGTATTAAGAATATATGGTGTGGGAGGCAAGTTGTTAGAAGCAGTGAAAAGTTTTTATCGAGGATGTAAGGCATGTGTACGTGTAGGAAGAGAGGTAAGTGATTGGTTCTCAGTGAATGTAGGTTTGCGGCAGGGGTGTGTGATGTCTCCATGGTTGTTTAATTTGTTTATGGATGGGGCTGTTTGGGAGGTAAATGCAAGAGTTTTGGAAAGAGGGGCAAGTATGCAGTCTGTTGTGGATGAGAGAGCTTGGGAAGAGAGTCAGTTGTTGTTTGCTGATGATACAGCGCTGGTGGCTGATTCATTTGAGAAACTGCAGAAGCTGGTGACTGAGTTTGGTAAAGTGTGTGAAAGAAGAAAGCTGAGAGTAAATGTGAATAAGAGCAAGGTTATTAGGTACAGTAGGGTTGAGGGACAAGTCAATTGGGAGGCAAGTTTGAATGGAGAAAAACTGGAGGAAGTGAACTGTTTTAGATATCTGGGAGTGGATCTGGCATCGGATGGAACCATAGAAGCGGAAGTGAATCATAGGGTGGGGGAGGGGGCGAACGTTCTGGGAGCGTTGAAGAATGTGTGGAAGTCAAGAACATTATCTAGGAAAGCAAAAATGGGTATGTCTCAAGGAATAGTGGTTCCAACAATGTTATATGGTTGCGAGGAGTGGGCTATGGATAGAGGTGTGCAGAGGAGGGTGGATGTGCTGGAAATGAGATGTTTGAGGACAATATGTGGTGTGAGATGGTTTGATCGAGTAAGTAATAATAGGGTAAGAGAGATGTGTGGTAATAAAAAGAGTGTGGTTGAGAGAGCAGAAGAGGGTGTTTTGAAATGGTTTGGTCTCATGGAGAGAATGAGTAAGGAAAGATTGACCAAGAGGATATATGTGTCAGAGGTGGAGGGAACGAGAAGAGGGAGACCAAATTGGAGATGGAAAGATGGAGTGAAAAAGATTTTGTGTGATCGGGGCCTGAACATGCAGGAGGGTGAGAGGCATGCAAGGAATAGAGTGAATTGGAACGATGTGGTATACCGGGGTCGACGTGCTGTTAATGGATTGAACCAGGGCATATGAGGCGTCTGGGGTAAAACATGGAAAGTTCTGTAGGGCCTGGATGTGGAAAGGGAGCTGTGGTTTCGGTGCATTACTACATGACAGCTAGAGACTGAGTGTGAACGAATGTGGCCTTTGTTGTCTTTTCCTAGCGCTACCTCGCGCACATTTGGGGGGAAGGGGTTGTTATTTCATGTGTGGCAGGGTGGCGATGGGAATGAATAAGGGCAGACAGTATGAATTATGTACATGTGTATGTATGTATATGTCTGTGTGTATATATATGTATACGTTGAGATGTATAGGTATGTATATTTGCGTGTGTGAACGTGTATGTATATACATGTGTATGTGGGTGGGTTTGGCCATTTCTTTTGTCTATTTCCTAGTGTTACTTCGCTAACGCGGGAGACAGCGACAAAGCAAAATAAATAGATAAATACATTCTATTGTAATCTGATAGTATTACAAATATGTATCATATACATTTTATGGCAATCTGATAGTAATACAGATATGGAAACATGTATCAGATACACGTTATGGCAATCTCATAGGAATGCAATCATATATCATATACATTCTGTGGCAATCTGATCATAACGCAAACATGTATCACATACATTATATGGCAATATAATAGTAGTAAAATATGTATCGTATACATGCTATGGTTATGTGATAGTAATACAAATATGTATCATATACATTTTATGGCAATCTGATAGTAATACAAATATGTATCATATACATTTTTTGGTATTCTGATAGTAATACAAACATGTATCATATTGAGTCTCTGTCAGTCTGACAATAATTCAAACATGTATCATATACATTGTATGGTAATCCGATAGCAATACAAACATGTATCATATACACATCTACAGTAATCCAATAGTAATGCAAACATGTATCATAAATATTCTACAGTAATCTGATAGAAATACAAACATGCATCACATATATTTTTTGGTAATTTGATAGTAATGCAAGCATGTACCACATACATTGTACGGTAATATGATAGTAATACACTTATGTATCATACATATTGTATGGTGAAGTGATAGTAATAAAAACATGTATCATACGCATCCTATGGTAATGTGATTGTTATTCATACATGCATCATATACATTCTACAGTAATCTGATAGCAATACAAAGGTGTTTCATATACTTCCTATGGTAATCTGAGAGTAATATAGTAATATGATAATCTGAGAGTTGATAGAGATGCTCTGTGGAAGGTATTAAGAATATATGGTGTGGGAGGCAAGTTGTTAGAAGCAGTGAAAAGTTTTTATCGAGGATGTAAGGCATGTGTACGTGTAGGAAGAGACGAAAGTGATTGGTTCTCAGTGAATGTAGGTTTGCGGCAGGGGTGTGTGATGTCTCCATGGTTGTTTAATTTGTTTATGGATGGGGTTGTTAGGGAGGTAAATGCAAGAGTTTTGGAAAGAGGGGCAAGTATGAAGTCTGTTGGGGATGAGAGAGCTTGGGAAGTGAGTCAGTTGTTGTTCGCTGATGATACAGCGCTGGTGGCTGATTCATGTGAGAAACTGCAGAAGCTGGTGACTGAGTTTCGTAAAGTGCGTGAAAGAAGAAAGTTAAGAGTAAATGTGAATAAGAGCAAGGTTATTAGGTACAGTAGGGTTGAGGGTCAAGTCAATTGGGAGGTAAGTTTGAATGGAGAAAAACTGGAGGAAGTAAAGTGTTTTAGATATCTGGGAGTGGATCTGGCAGCGGATGGAACCATGGAAGCGGAAGTGGATCATAGGGTGGGGGAGGGGGCGAAAATTCTGGGAGCCTTGAAAAATGTGTGGAAGTCGAGAACATTATCTCGGAAAGCAAAAATGGGTATGTTTGAAGGAATAGTGGTTCCAACAATGTTGTATGGTTGCGAGGCATGGGCTATGGATAGAGTTGTGCGCAGGAGGATGGATGTGCTGGAAATGAGATGTTTGAGGACAATGTGTGGTGCGAGGTGGTTTGATTGAGTAAGTAATGTAAGGGTAAGAGAGATGTGTGGAAATAAAAAGAGCGTGGTTGAGAGAGCAGAAGAGGGTGTTTTGAAATGGTTTGGGCACATGGAGAGAATGAGTGAGGAAAGATTGACCAAGAGGATATATGTGTCGGAGGTGGAGGGAACAAGGAGAAGTGGGAGACCAAATTGGAGGTGGAAAGATGGAGTGAAAAAGATTTTGTGTGATCGGGGCCTGAACATGCAGGAGGGTGAAAGGAGGGCAAGGAATAGAGTGAATTGGATCGATGTGGTATACTGGGGTTGACGTGCTGTCAGTGGATTGAATCAGGGCATGTGAAGCGTCTGGGGTAAACCATGGAAAGCTGTGTAGGTATGTATATTTGCGTGTGTGGACGTATGTATATACATGTGTATGGGGGTGGGTTGGGCCATTTCTATCGTCTGTTTCCTTGCGCTACCTCGCAAACGCGGGAAACAGCGACAAAGCAAAAAAAAAAAAAAATATATATATATATATACCATGGTAACCTTATAGTAATACAAACATATATCATATATACTCTACGGTAAACTGATGATAATACAAACAACCATCGTATTTACTGTACGTTGATATGAGAGTAATACAAACATGTACTTTACACATTCTATAGTAATCATAGTAATACAAATATATATCATACACATTCTATGGTAATCTGATAATGCAAACGTGTATTATGTACATTCTATGGTAATCTGATAGCAATACAAATATGTATCATATACATTTTATGGTTACCTGATAGTAACACAAATATGAATCATATACATTCTATGGTAATCTGATAGTAATATATACATGAATCATATAGATTTATGGTAATCTGATTATAATACAGATATGTATCATATACAGTCTATGACAATCTGATAGTTATACAAACATGTATCATATACATTGCATGGTAACCCGATAGCAATACAAACATGTATCATAAATGTTCTATGGTGATCCGATAGTAATACAAACATATAATATATACATTCTATGATAATGTGATAGTAATGTAAACAAGTACATACATGTGATGGTAATCTGAAGGGACTGGAAACATGTACCATATACATTCTATGGTAACATGATAGTAATGGAAACATGTATCATATATATTGTATGGTAATCAGATCGTATTGCAAAGATGTATCATACATTGTATGGTGATCTGATAGTAATACAATTTGCATTGTATATTGATTCTATGGTAGTCTGATAGTAATACAAACATGTATTATATACATTCTATGGTAATCTGATGGTAATACAAATTATTTACTTGTATATATTATACTTTGTCGCTTTCACGTTAGCGAGGTAGCGCAAGGAAACAAGACAGGTGAATGGCCCAGCCCACCCACATGCACATATACATACCTATACATTTCAACGTATACATATATGTACTTACACAGACATATACATATATACACATGTACATAATTCATACTTGCTGCCTTTATTCATTCCTGTCGCTACCCCGCCACACGTGAAATGACAGCCCCCTCCCCCCGCATGCTCACGAGGTAGCGCTAGGAAAAGACAACAAAGGCCACATTCGTTCACACTCAGTCTTAGGCTGTTATGTATAATGCACCGAAACCACAGCTCCCTTTCCACATCCAGGTCCGACAAAACTTTCCATGGTTTACCCCAAACGCTTCACATTCCCTGGTTCAATCTATTGACAGCACGTCGACCCTGGTATAACACATCATTCCAGTTCACTCTATACCTTGCACGCCTTTCATTCTCCTGCATGTTCAGGCCCTAATTGCTCAAAATCTTTTTCACTCCATCCTTCCACCTCCAATTTGGTCTCCCACTTCTCGTTCCCTCCACCTCTGACATATAGATCCTCTTTGTCAATATTTCCTCACTCATTCTCTCCATGTGACCAAACCATTTTAAAACACCCTCTTCTGCTCTCTCAACCACACTCTGCTGGAATGGTGTTTAAGACTGGGTTAGAAGGTCAGTTGTTCCATATTTGTTGTGTCATTTATGTGCGTCAGCGTTTTACTAGTTGTGTCATTAGGGAGTAGGAGAATCTGTGGATAGAGGTGATTAGTTATGGACTGGATTGGATGGGAAGGGTCTACTACTGTTGTAAATGAGCGAGTGCCTGGTGTATTGAGGTGGTATTATACTGGGAGGATCTTTGTATCGTTGTGAACGAGGATGCTTGTGCTCGTTACGAAACCAGTAATTGTTCTGAGTGCTTCTGTTTTGTGTGACTTGCTGCTTCCTAGTAATCATTTTTAACAAGGTGGATGAACAGAAGGTGAAGTACACATTAGATTGGGTATGATAAATTATTTACTCAGGAAAGAATGTTGTTCAGTCTGAGAGATAAGTAGTAAGGTAGCATTGAGACACGAGCTGCTAATTAGGATCTAATTCTCAACGTTTTGACAGTTATTCTTCTCTGGAGAATATGACAGTAATAATGTAGCACTTAGGTTATATTCACTACCGTTGGATCAGGTTCCCGGTCCCCGTTGGGTAGCGCTCTGGTCAGTTCCTCTCGCCTGTCCGCTCGTCGTCGACCAAACTCCACCCACCAGTCTGCCAGCAGTTGTAGCCTATCTGTTTCCTTGTATCACTATGCTCATATTATCCCCTAGTGTAAGACAGGCTAGAAATAACACGAAAATAGTAATCTCACGTGTATATGTAGAGTATATGTGCATGTAATTAATGATATATTTTTCAATAGTAGGCACGTAATAGTAGGTGAGAGTACTGCTGCTATCACACGATCAACCACCTGGATAATGTCCTTCAGTAATTCACTAACGACCACGACACTGTGGCATTGGTAAAGGAAAACAGCACAGGACAGATGTCTGCTCCAACACTCTCCATCCACACTATGGAGACCACTATGACTTTACCTCTCTGTGGCTCAGGACGGTCAAGTTTATATCATGTCTGTTTGTTCTCTCTCTCTCTCTCTCTCTCTCTCTCTCTCTCTCGAGTTCATAGACCCTTCTCATATCTCACAATTCGCACATGTCCCACAACACAATATTGCCTTGTATCTGTACCAGTGCAGGTGATGTTTTACCTTCTGTTCCTTCTGAACACGATCCTCACACAGTCTGCACTGAGCAGTCTTCACCGTTGACAAATGTTTCCACTTCTTCTTCCCCACTTGTCTCTATTCTCTCATCGTCATCATAGTCTTGTGTTAAGAGTGATGGTAGAGAGGCAACGAGCACATAATTCACTGTGGAATTATGGTATTATGGTCAGACGTGTGAAGGTTCTGATATCTCACAAGTCTCTGGCAGAGCTGCTTGATCAGTCAGGTTTCCTCGACCCTGAGCTGATCTGGCCATAATGACTGCTGCTCCAGAAGATTAAGACGATCATATCCTGTCAACCACCGGGACGCTTTGGTTGTTGATTTATCCATGGTTGATATCAGGCAGGTGATCTATCGTACGTAAGCTTCATCCAGGCAGGAGTCCACAGTGTCCTGTTCCACAGTAAAGGTCATATAAACATGCTTGAAAAATCATGGAAAACAACGAGGATCGAAGCGCGAAGATTAACGAGTCTGAAATTCACGATATGCAGTTCCAAGAGATAATACTGTACAACATATACGTTTTCATCATTCCTGTTATGAAACATAAAGTTAATAGACATATGGCACATCCCATGGTGGTTAGACACGCACGTACGTACTCACTGGAATCACCAGCTATTATAAGGATGAGGACAACATTGTTAATGAACCTAAACATGACATCCAATACAAGGATATCAATAACCAAGATATAAAATTGACTTAAGTTCTACTAGTCTTGTGCACACAGCTATGGATGATGGTGTGTACCTGTTAGCGAGTTGTCTTAACACAAAGCACATTATTCATAGTCAACAGAACTAACGTTGTTTCCACTAAATATAAAGGAACCCATCTGCCGCAGTTAGTGACCCAGGTTATAATAAGTTGCCAAATATCTCACTGGCCTTGGAAAACCTCCTACACACAAACCTCTCCCAGAACACCATATCTGACGATAATCATACTGTCACCCTGGGTTAGTCCCAGCTACCTCGTCTCTCTACTCATGACACACTATGACACCCGAGGGTTAATATCCTCTAGCAAAAACGTCCTAAACAACAGTGTCAGAAGTGGAACTTTATCCACAACTTATCTCTTGTGCCCCTGACTCTTCCCCAGTGACCTCAACCCGTGGAACAATAAGCTTTAGGATATCTTATTGTTAACCGTGTTATAGATCATCACTACTACCTCTGTTATCTGGCAGTCCCATGTACAGTGTCGTTGCTCTTTCCGTGGAAGGTGATCTCGGGTGAGACCAATTAACCTTCTTGTCTTCTTGAGTCACTAAACCTCTAATATAAACCTTATTTTTCAGAGTTTACATATACAACTTGAGTATATGATGCATGACAGTGGAATGATCTTACAGTCATACCATAACACTGATTGTATCATATCAGCCACTATCTTACTATAACAGATATGCCTGTACATTTGTCACTGTCTATCTTTCTATCTGCTTATCTGTTCTAACATGTAAACGAAACTCTAACGAAATCGAAGCCAGATTTTATGTTCCCTGAACTACCCCTTTAGGTCGTGGGGTTCGCAGCGGGTTGTTGGAGGCTGGGGGTTGACCCCCCCAGGAATATATGGCAAAGATACATGTGTCCTCCCACGCTGGGCCTAGCTGTTCCCGCCAGTGGTCAAGACTTATCCTCCAGGCCGGCGGATGAATGAAGAAACTTGTGAAGGGTTTAGGGCACAGGTTACCCTCGACGACCTCACCTCTCTCATATTAAAGACACGTTAAAGTTATCAAATCTATGTAAAGCAAAATTTTTGTTCTTATGAACATGCTTAAAGTACTTGATAAGAGACCACTCAACTATATTTCTATCCATGACTGATTAGTGTATATGATAACCTTAACACTGCTCCAGTTAGGTTGATGACCAAAGCTTTTGAGTTGGACAAATGTTTTATTAGATCTTGACCATTTGTATCACTGTTCATATGTTGTTTAATCATAGTATTAAGAACTATACCAGTTTGACCAGTGAACAACTGATCACACTCTTTACAGAGGATATTGTAAACACAACCCTTCTCAAAAGTGGCAGCATCTTTTTTATTAAACTGCCCCAGACCACATTATTACTGATGATGACTACATTCATATCAAAATGGTAAACAGAATAGGAAAATAAAGCAAATCACGTAATAGGATATACACAAAAGTTTTTGTTCACAAATGTTTCTTTAGGTTGAACATTGTAAACATTGGAAGATTGCAAGGTGAATCAAGGATATGTTTGGTATACTGTCAGGTGTGATAATTGTCATAGATGTTGCTGAGTTCATCATCAAGGAATTTTTAACTACATATGTGAAATGGTCTAAGAAACGTTGATGAAAATATGAACGTTTCACTTTGTTGTGATAAGCAGAGCTGTAGTAAATGATATGAACAGACATATGTGGGTTTACCATATATGCTAAAATCGAGGTTGTTTTCATCCCTATGAAAATTAGTCTAAGAATGCCAATGTCTCAGTTTCAAGAGTGAGCTTTATTTAGTTTATCAAACAACTCATATTAGTAAGAAGTAAATCTTTATCAATAAGCCACAAACAAGGAATATCATCAAAGTATCGGTACTATTTGATATCATTACGCAAGAAGCCATAAAGTATATTGCTTACAACCAATTCCATACATGACTTACCTCACGTGGCAGGTTATCATAATGTATGGCAAATCCTCTCCTAGCCCTCCTTAAATAATCTATATATGGAATTTTTTGAAAGCAAGACAGCACTTCTTGCTTTTTCCTGACGTTTCCGATTTAGATGAGTAAAAATTCATTATCGTTTACTGATTTCTAGCCTTCAGACATTCAAAGTCCTTTTTTATTCAGTAAACTGCATAAATCTCTTTTTTTTCTATAGAAAAATTTTGTTTCTCTAAAAGATCTATCCAATTCATCTTCAGAAAATACCACTGAAGTTCATGGTTTATGTTTTTTCATAACGCAAAATCTACTTGGCTTTCCTGTTATCACAATTCCATTTTTCATTTTGGAGAGACTGTTCATTTTGGTAACTTATCTTCTTACAAGGCTCGCCCTAGTTACCTCTCCTGTGAAAGACTTTCTACTCCAGCAGATCCATGTTTTACTTCTTTCAACAACCTGCCAAACTTAATATGTGAAATATATTCCTTTCTTTACTCTCCTTATTGTTGGTGCAACGTGCCTGTTCTTCTAGCCTCCTGTGCCTGAGTCATCCTTCTCCATCCTTGCTTCAGTATTCCTCCAATATTCAAACCTCAGTAACTTCATCTTTCCATCCTGCCACATTCTGCGTTCAGACTCCATTTCTCACACGTAACGATCTTACGTTTACTTCCATCCACTTTCCGTTTTCTCCTCGTCTTACTTGTTTTTCTTCATGCATTTGATAATCCCTGTCAATTTTTTTGTTATTTCTTCAACATGTTATCTTTTCAACTTCACTTCCTTCCGGCAGACATTACACCACAATTTCCAGTGGCAGCTGTAATACCTCTCATCATCTAATAATATTGTACTGTATATGTTAAACCACCGTAGAGACAACACATAACAGCAGCAGAACTTTATACATAGTAGGTTATAGCCAGAAACTGGCCAGGGTGGTACTACCATCCCGACTTAGGACTGTTACAATGGTACCTGGAACCATCATCTTCCATCGTCCGTGTCAGTAATGTGTGGCTGGACACCAGCCGCCCAGGGAAGTACCCTCATCCTGACTTCAGAGTGTTAAAGTGATGCTGGAAACCATCTTGCAGCCTGTGTGTCAAGATTGCTGCTCTCATTATAAGTAAGCTGGCAGGCGGCATATCTGCACTACACTATAGCTTTCCCTCTACACCGTCTTTCCCTTCCCTTCCCTTTTCTCACTGTGAATCGTAAAGTGATTTATGATGAGGCAGGAGGGAGGCAGTGGTGACGGTGGCCAGGGAGTCATTGATTATTTTCTTCTCATCTTCATCCTTCCTTATTGATCTTATCTTTACCTTCTCTATTCCCTCTTAGGAGAGCAAAGGAGATATGTGTGTGTGTGTGTGTGTGTGTGTGTGTGTGTGTGTGTGTGTGTGTGTGTGTTTTACTGTATTTCTCTTAGTTTTGGCTACACAGCGGAGAAAAGAATCAAAAGTCACTCTTGGTGAAGATGTGTCATCGTCGCTTAACGAAACATAGGACAGTCTAACGAAAACAAATGGTCACATAGGATTCCATTCTGTCCCTACTGAGTACAAGGCAACCTTGAAGCTGCACGAGATAAGGGGTCCACAGGTAGTATGACAACGGTAATAGTAATACATATATTCCTTTTGGTGTGGAGGAATGGATAAACGTATTTACCACTACCACAAGTTCCAAATAAACATATGTTTATCTCCTTATAATGAGTTCAAAGTAACATGAAGACAAAAACGTTATGACTCCATCAACGTTGTGATGCCAGACACAGAGAGAGTGGTCAGCTCCTGAGAAGGCTGGAGACCCGGTGAGTGCTGACATATTGACCATGACGTAACTGGGAACTGTAGTGGACACACAGGGTGGCGGAGGCTCCTCCCTGGCGTTTGATGTCCATTATACTCTAACTCGAGTATACCTAATAGTAGTTACATGTTTGATATTGAATTGATTATCATCTCACCTGAATGCCAAGTACACAGTTGAGTTCCATAAACCAACTTAAGAGCATGGTATATATTGCATAAAACTATCAAAAGCTCAATCACTGAGCAAACAGGGAAGACGTGAGAGTGGTATATGAAATTATTAAGACAACATGTGTCGTCCTACACCTCCACACTCCACAACACTCCCGCTAGGGCTACACTGCCCTATTATTAGTGAAAGATTATTAGTGAAAGAGAAGAGAGAGGCATTTGGACGATTTTTGCAGGGAAAAAAATGCAATTGACTGGGAGATGTATAAAAGAAAGAGACAGGAGGTCAAGAGAAAGGTGCAAGAGGTGAAAATGAGGGCAAATGAGAGTTGGGGTGAGAGAGTATCATTAAATTTTAGGGAGAAGAAAAAGATGTTCTGGAAGGAGGTAAATAAAGTGCGTAAGACAAGGTAGCAAATGGGAACTTCAGTGAAGGGCGCAAATGGGGAGGTGATAACAAGTAGTGGTGATGTGAGAAGGAGATGGAGTGAGTATTTTGAAGGTTTGTTGAATGTGTTTGATGATAGAGTGGCAGATATAGGGTGTTTTGGTCGAGGTGGTGTGCAAAGTGAGAGGGTTAGTGAAAATGATTTGGTAAACAGAGAAGAGGTAGTAAAAGCTTTGCAGAAGATGAAAGCCGGCAAGGCAGCAGGTTTGGATGGTATTGCAGTGGAATCTATTAGAAAAGGGGGTGACTGAATTGTTGACCGGTTGGTACGGTTATTTAATGTATGTATGACTCATGGTGAGGTGCCTGAGGATTGGCGGAATGCTTGCATAGTGCCATTGTACAAAGGCAAAGGGGATAAGAGTGAGTGCTCAAATTACAGAGGTATAAGTTTGTTGAGTATTCCTGGTAAATTATATGGGAGGGTATTGATTGAGAGGATGAAGGCATGTACAGAGCATCAGATTAGGGAAGAGCAGTGTGGTTTCAGAAGTGGTAGAGGATGTGTGGATCAGGCGTTTGCTTTGAAGAATGTATGTGAGAAATACTTAGAAAAGCAAATGGATTTGTATGTAGCATTTATGGATCTGGAGAAGGCATATGATGGAGTTGATAGAGATGCTCTGTGGAAGGTACTAAAAATATATGGTGTGGGAGGCAAGTTGTTAGAAGCAGTGAAAAGTTTTTATCGAGGATGTAAGGCATGTGTACGTGTAGGAAGAGAGGAAAGTGATTGGTTCTCAGTGAACGTAGGTTTGCGGCAGGGGTGTGTGATGTCTCCATAGTTGTTTAATTTGTTTATGGATGGGGTTGTTAGGGAGGTGAATGCAAGAGTTTTGGAAAGAGGGGCAAGTATGCAGTCTGTTGTGGATGAGAGAGCTTGGGAAGAGAGTCAGTTGTTGTTCGCTGATGATACAGCGCTGATGGCTGATTCATGTGAGAAACTGCAGAAGCTGGTGACTGAGTTTGGTAAAGTGTGTGAAAGAAGAAAGTTAAGAGTAAATGTGAATAAGAGCAAGGATATTAGGTACAGTAGGGTTAGTTGGGAGGTAAGTTTGAATGGAGAAAAACTGGAGGAAGTAAAGTGCTTTAGATATCTGGGAGTGGATCTAGCAGCGGATGGAACCATGGAAGCGGAAGTGAATCATAGGGTGGGGGAGGGGGCGAAAATCATGGGAGCCTTGAAGAATGTTTGGAAGTCGAGAACATTATCTCGGAAAGCAAAAACGGGTATGTTTGAAGGAATAGTGGTTCTAACAATGTTGTATGGTTGCGAGTCGTGGGCTATGGATAGAATTGTGCGCAGGAGGGTGGATGTGCTGGAAATGAGATGCTTGAGGACAAAATGTGGTGTGAGGTGGTTTGATCGAGTAAGTAATGTAAGTGTAAGAGAGATGTGTGGAAATAAAAAGAGCGTGGTTGAGAGAGCAGAAGAGGGTGTTTTGAAGTGGTTTGGGCACATGGAGAGAATGAGTGAGGAAAGATTGACCAAGAGGATATATGTGTCGGAGGTGGAGGGAACGAGGAGAAGAGGGAGACCAAATTGGAGGTGGAAAGATGGAGTGAAAAAGATTTTGTGTGATCGGGGCCTGAACATGCAGGAGGGTGAAAGGAGGGCAAGGAATAGAGTGAATTGGATCGATGTGGTATACCGGGGTTGACGTGCTGTCAGTGGATTGAATCAAGGCATGTGAAGCGTCTGGGGTAAACCATGGAAAGCTGTGTAGGTATGTATATTTGCGTGTGTGGACGTATGTATATACATGTGTATGGGGGGGGGTTGGGCCATTTCTTTCGTCTGTTTCCTTGCGCTACCTTGCAAACGCGGGAGACAGCGACAAAGTATAAAAAAAATATATATATATATATATATATATATATATATATATATATATATATATATATATATATAGCCGCACCGAAGGGTTAGTCCGTTAACACCTGCATTGTCCTTCCATCAAATATATTTATATATATATATATATATATATATATATATATATATATATATATATATATATATATATATATATATATATATATATATATATATATATATATATATATATGTATATATATATATATGATGGAACAAGAATACGGGTGTTACCGGACTAATCCTTCGGTGCGGCTGTATGCCATCGTCAGTCGACGAGTGGGTGAGTACAGCCTCGTCGAACAAGCCTTCACTCCATCACCTACCCTGCTCCTGATTGTGGCGCAACCTCAATTGCTCTCGAGAGTCAATGGGTTATGAATGTGTAAAAGTTAGAGGCATGAAAAACATAATTCTTTCTCTCTCACAATAAAGCTTACTGGAAAGCTAGGAAGACATGAAATGCTTCTGGTAACAGATATGATAAATCGAAAGGATTAGTGTTGTCCTATTCTCCCCACTTATCTAAGACATGTTCTTAACAAACAGTTCTTGTAATGTTGCTTTCCAATACAAAAACACCATCAGCAAGGGCGTCCTGCTGTCAATGGACTGAACCAGGGCATGTGAAATGCCTGCGGTGGGGCATGGATGTGGATAGGGAGCTGTGGTTTCGGTGCATTGCACATGACAGCTAAGAGACTGAGTGCGAACGAATGTGGTGGCCTTTTATGTCAGTTTTCCAGATACTACCTCGCCATTACTATTATTATATCATCACTGATATCATAATCATTATCTATTATCATTAATATCAATTATTATTTTTCTATTACCATCATTCCTGATTTTTTTTTTCTTTGTCGCTGTCTCCCGCGTTTGCGAGGTAGCGCAAGGAAACAGACGAAAGAAATGGCCCAACCCACCCCCATACACATGTATATACATACGTCCACACACGCAAATATACATACCTACTCAGCTTTCCATGGTTTACCTCAGACGCTTCACATGCCCTGATTCAATCCACTGACAGCACGTCAACCCCGGTATACCACATCGCTCCAATTCACTCTATTCCTTGCCCTCCTTTCACCCTCCTGCATGTTCAGGCCCCGATCACACAAAATCTTTTTCACTCCATCTTTCCACCTCCAATTTGGTCTCCCTCTTCTCCTCGTTCCCTCCACCTCCGACACATATATCCTCTTGGTCAATCTTTCCTCACTCATTCTCTCCATGTGCCCAAACCATTTCAAAACACCCTCTTCTGCTTTCTCAACCACGCTCTTTTTATTTCCACACATCTCTCTTACCCTTACGTTACTTACTCGATCAAACCACCTCACACCACACATTGTCCTCAAACATCTCATTTCCAGCACATCCATCCTCCTGCGCACAACTCTATCCATAGTCCACGCCTCGCAACCATACAACATTGTTGGAAACACTATTCCTTCAAACATACCCATTTTTGCTTTCCGAGACAATGTTCTCGACTTCCACACATTCTTCAAGGCTCCCAGAATTTTCGCCCCCTCCCCCACCCTATGATCCACTTCCGCTTCCATGGTTCCATCCGCTGCCAGGTCCACTCCCAGATATCTAAAACACTTCACTTCCTCCAGTTTTTCTCCATTCAAACTCACCTCCCAATTGACTTGACCCTCAACCCTACTGTACCTAATAACCTTGCTCTTATTCACATTTACTCTTAACTTTCTTCTTTCACACACTTTACCAAACTCAGTCACCAGCTTCTGCAGTTTCTCACATGAATCAGCCACCAGCGCTGTATCATCAGCGAACAACAACTCACTCACTTCCCAAGCTCTCTCATCCCCAACAGACTTCATACTTGCCCCTCTTTCCAAAACTCTTGCATTTACCTCCCTAACAATCCCATCCATAAACAAATTAAACAACCATGGAGACATCACACACCCCTGCCGCAAACCTACTTTCACCGAGAACCAATCACTTTCCTCTCTTCCTACACGTACACATGCCTTACATCCTCGATAAAAACTTTTCACTGCTTCTAACAACTTGCCTCCCACACCATATATTCTTAATACCTTCCACAGAGCATCTCTATCAACTCTATCATATGCCTTCTCCAGATCCATAAATGCTACATACAAATCCATTTGCTTTTCTAAGTATTTCTCACATACATTCTTCAAAGCAAACACCTGATCCACACATCCTCTACCACTTCTGAAACCACACTGCTCTTCCCCAATCTGATGCTCTGTACATGCCTTCACCCTCTCAATCAATACCCTCCCATATAATTTACCAGGAATACTCAACAAACTTATACCTCTGTAATTTGAGCACTCACTCTTATCCCCTTTGCCTTTGTACAATGGCACTATGCATGCATTCCGCCAATCCTCAGGCACCTTACCATGAGTCATACATACATTAAATAACCTTACCAACCAGTCAACAATACAGTCACCCCCTTTAATAATAAATTCCACTGCAATACCATCCAAACCCGCTGCCTTGCCGGCTTTCATCTTCCGCAAAGCTTTTACTACCTCTTCTCTGTTTACCAAATCATATAATATATATATATATATATATATATATATATATATATATATATATATATATATATATATATATATATATATATATATATATATATATATATATATATATATATCATCCCTGGGGATAGGGGAGAAAGAATACTTCCCACGTATTCCCTGCGTGTCGTAGAAGGCGACTAAAAGGGAAGGGAGCGGGGGGCTGGAAATCCTCCCCTCTCGTTTTTTTTT